>NW_016107586.1:326242-520248 GCF_001604975.1 Cebus imitator | reverse complement strand
AGTCTCACTCTATTGCCCAGACTAAAGTGCAGTGGTGCAATCTTGGCTCACTGCAACCTCCACCGCTTGGGTCCAAGTGATTCTCCTGCCTCAGCCTACTAAGTACCTGGGACCACAGGTGCATGCCACCACATCCACTGATTTTTTGTATTTTTAGTAGAGATGGGGTTTCACCATGTTAGCCAGGCTGGTCGTGATCTCCTGACCTCATGATCTGCCCACCTTGGGCTCCCAAAGTGCTGGGATTACTGGTGTCAGCCACCAAGCCCAGCTAAGGGGGTCAACATCTTAGTCAAAAAAAGAATTTCCTGTTTTAGAGAAAATAGGCTCTTTTATTCCTGATGGTTTAAAAGTTTCTATGATCTTGTTTTTGGTCCATCTCCAAAGTAAACAAATTGCCATTTAAACCATGTGCTCTGATGTTGTAATCCAGATGTTACTTTTTCTTTTGTTCTATATTCTGCAAATCTTAGTTGGCAGACATATCTTGGACCCACAGGGGAAAAACACATATTGTGATATCATTTTTGATGTTTACAATTCATATGAAAGTAAAGCAATTGCATAGATACAGTGTTGGAGAGAAGAAGAGGTATACATTTCAAGTAAGGTCTCTAGATACAAGAGTTTAAAAATGTATGTGTATATATATATATATATATATATATACACACACACACATATATTCTCTTTGAAAACAGAAAAGTACTTTTTTGAGAGAAAAAAGGAAAAAGAAAGAAACAGAGAAAGAAAGAAGAAAAAAGAATGAAAGAGAGAAAGAAAGAGGAAGAGAAAGAGGGAGAGAGAACGGGAGTCTTGCTTTATTGCCCAGGCTAGAATGCAGTTTAAAAATGTGTATTGAAAACCTCTTTTATGCCAATAATTGTGCTTAACAATGGAAAAAAGAAGGAATAAGGGAGGAAAATAACAAACAAGCAGCCAGCCAATATTTCATTTAAACCTGTGAAATGCTATGCAATTACTGAGGAGTGATTTACTTCTAATTATGTAGTCACTTTTAGAGTAGGTGTGATGTGGTACTGATAAGAACGTATGTTTTGTGGATTTGGGGTGGAGAGTTCTATAAATGTTTATTAAGTTTACTTGTTCCAGGTCTGAGTTCAAGTCCTGGATGTGCTCGTTAATTTTTTGTCTCGTTGATCTGTCAAAAATGTGTATTTTTTATCAAACAGAGAGAATTCTCTGGCTCTGTTTCCTAACTTTCTCTAAACTGCTGCAATTTCTTCTCTTATTTCCCCTAAGAATATAATTTTTTCCTATTCTTTGGTTTTTGTTTTCTGCTTTGAAAACACTTTCAATTCCAAGTGACAAGGCAAAGTCACTAGGGGAAGACACTTAAATTTGAGACTCTTTAGCTACCAAGAAGTTTAGAAGCAAGTTGAGGCTCAACTATTTAATTGCTACCTATTCTTTCTTATCTTTTAGAAGTCTGCATTCTTACTTTTCCTTATGGCTTGATCCACTAAATTCACCAATGAGTCTAATATTTTGGCTTCCTTTTCTTATATACATGAAAATGAATCTTGCTATAGATTGCTTTTTCAGCCCTTCTGCCATGTCCAATGAGTCTCACATTTTTGGCTTTCTTTTCTTAAATACATGAAAAATGAATTTTGCTATAGATTACTTCTTCATCTCTTCTGCCATGTGAGGACACAGTGAGAAGAACCAGGAAGTGATCCCTCACCAGACACTAAGTCTGCCAGTGCCTGGATCTTGAACTTTCCGGCCTCTAGAAATGTAAAACATAAATGTAATGTTGTTTATAAGCACCCAGTCTATAATATTCTGCTACAGTAGCCCAAATAGGCTAAGCCACTAGGTTTTTAACTGTTGATCTTACACTCTTTTCCTCGTTCAGCCCTGTATAAATTATGCTCCACTGGAGATAATATTCTGCAATATATTGATCATGTTCCATATTGTATCTCTCTCCTGCAAAAGTAATACAAGAAATGAACTTGCTAAAAATTATAGAACTCGACATTCTCATAAATACCATCCAACTCTTCCCCGTGAAGGAACACCCTCCCCCACACAGAGAACACCCGATAACATCTTAACAGGAATATTAGTGTTCTAAGAATACAGTTGGAGGAAGTCACATTGACCATATTCAGAACACTATGAATTATAGGATAGTAGTTGTAGAACCTATCATTTTCTGCAGTGCTGACCTGCCTGTGAATCCTTGATTCAAAAGTCATACTTCTATTATATACGTCTGGTCAACTCATTCTGGTATGTTACTTAAAATCAAAGCCTGCTTCTTTGTTAGTAAAATGTGTATAATAAAAATCTTACGTGGTTGTTTCGAAAATTAAATGGAAGCATACATATAAAAATCCTGACATACAGCAATAAACTCTATGGGTAATTGTTGTTATTGCTACAACTATCATTATTGCCATCTGCTGCTGGCCTTTGACACAATACCATGCTTATGTATGTATTGCTGCCCTCTGCTGGAATTGTTTCAGCCTGTTTTGCCTCCTAAGACAAATGAAGGTCATTGATCTTTTCACAAAATCTCCCAAATTCTTGTCAGCCCTTCACCCAGCACTGACCTTGCAAATGCTAAGAGGTAGATAATTAGCCATGCTCTTAACTCATGCAGATCATCATACCCGTCACTTTAATGTGGGGTGATAAAATTTGTAATTTTTATGAGGCTTACCCTGCAGATCTAAACTATAAAATATGCCATGGAAAGATAGTGGATAGTGGGGGTAAGCTACCTGAGCTTTAAAATATAACTCTAACAAATTCAACACAATTCCACCAACCAGGCTTCAGAATTAAAGAGAATGGGTACCTGCAACAACAAAAGCATCCACAGAAAGATGTCTCTCTTTTTTTTCCTATCTCTTATTTTTAATTTGTGGTTTAAGACACTTCTTAAGTAGTGTCATGTAAGTAATTACAAATGCCATTAAATGTATCACTTCATATTGGGCCAAACAGAGTGCACATTTAATGAGTTATTTGTTGAAGCCATTTCCTCCCATTAATACAGCTGTATAAGTGCCTAGGGTTCTAAGGAAAGATTAAGATGCTGGTGACTTAAAATACAGGATGACTTGGAGCCCAGTAATGGAAGATTTTCATGATTTCAGACTCTTTGAGTTGACAAAACAAAAAAAATATTTATATTTAAGTTGATTTCTCAACTATAAATTGCTTCTGAAGCTAAGGTCTGTTGTGTGTGGGCTAACACAAGGGAGCTCAAGACAATTCCTGGAAACCAAAAGTTACAACATACCTTAAAGATGTCACAACCAATCCAATCACCACTGTCTGGCAAAGGTAAAGAAACCCACTGTCTGGCAAAAGTGAAGAAACCTGTCTTTCCAGAAGAAACCCACTCCTCCTCTTGCATTGAGTTTTAATTCCTGGGTCCTGATGACTTCAGAAAATGATTCTCAGCTTTGTCTACACATTGGAAACAACTGCGCCTTCCTCAGATTAATTCAACCAGAATTTTGTCGAGTTTATATTGTTCAGTCAGTACCTCAAACCAGAAGTATCAGTATCATCTGAGAGCTTATTAGCAATTCAGAATCTCAAGAATGAGTCAGAATCTGCCTTTTACAAGATTTCTGGGTGATCTGTATGCATATTAAAAAATACAGATGCTTGGTTCTATCCTCAGAGATTTCCATTGAATTATTTTGAGATGATGCCTAGGTGGTGGTTCTCAAAGTCTGGGTCCAGGACTATCATCATCATCATCACTTGGGAAGGTGTTAAAATTCAAATTTTATGTGAAGGAATGCATTTGTGAATTACTTAATTTAGATATTTTATAATGTATACATGTTTCAAAATGTCAAGTTGCATACAATAAACATACGCAATAAAAGAAGAATATGTTAATCATTGGATCTCATACCAACTGAATCAGAAACTCTGGATGTGGGGCCCAGGAATCTGCATTTCAACAAGTAATACAGGTGATTCTGATGATGCTAAAGATCAAAAACTCTCCATCAGGGGCATACGCTAAATTTATCAAAATACTCACAATTTATTTCCCACAGTTTTTGCGTCAGGGATGGGCTTATAACCCAGACCTCCAACATTATAACTATCAGGGATAGATATGACACTGAATGTGGTAAATTTATAGAAACAAACATTTCTTTTGTCTAAATATGAGCCAAGATGCATGTAACTCAAGATCCATGACAACCTTCAGTCAACATGAAATGAAACTGTACCTGAGAAATGAAACTATACCTCTGCTGGCAAGGGTAGATAACCCTCTGGATGTTAACTATTCCTGAAGCTTGCCCTATCTCCTGACTTCTTTTACATAAGTGAATGAATTCCCCAATAAGTTAAGCCGGTTTGAGTAAGCTTGGAACATAGAAAATACTGGTGTTAAAGAATTTCACATATCCAATGGAAAAACTGGGAGAGAATAATGCCTCTGATGAGAGGTTGCATAGCATGTTTTGAAACCTCCAGTGATTAGAAATTCTCCTATTTCAATGACAATCCATTCCAATTTAGAAGATGATTATGAAAAATTATCTACTTATATCAAGCTGAACCCTGAAAAAGTTATATTTGATAACCCACAATGTATATTTCCTCCACTGCACAAATGTTCTCTTCTTTAAATACATATCCAGATTTCTTTTCATTATAAAATGATTTTGTGCCTTCACCATCCTAATTGCTTAACCCTGAGTAACAGGCATTTTATCAATTTCTCTTAATTAGTGCCTTGCAAATGAATGCTATATTAAAAGTAGAGGACAGATCATACAGCGAACAGGTCAAACATTCTCTTTCTTGGAATAACAAATTTAAGTGGACATAACAGAAGTCCCCTCTCCATGTTGCTGTCAACAAATGTTTGTGAAACAGCGATTCGCAGATGGGTAAGCAGAGAGGTTACCAAAATCTCAAGTTTTACCCTCCCCCACCAAATTGTATACAGCTCTCCCACCTCTCATGATTACTATTTTTTATAGAAAATTAAAGAAGTTCCTGTCTGTCTTATAACTACATCTGATACTCTCACTCTTTTGGATAAATTGCTTCATTGACTATTCTGTTTTGGGTTATTTGTAACTTCAAAGCATGTTAATACAAACATCTTTACCTATTTTTAGCTATTCAACTCCCCTAAGGCTTAGGTTTTACATTTATAAGGTGTGGCTAAAACCTCCTATATCTTAGGGATAGTGCAAGGAGAGAATGAGATATACATATATATATATATATATATATATGAGAGAGAGAGAGAGAGAATATTAGTTTCAGTGTCTGTCATCTGTTCAGTGCTTAATAAATCCTGTACTAAAAATAATGACATGCAATTCTTTCATGCACTGACTTCTGTGTACTTTACCTATCTCATGAGCTTTCCTTGCTTCAGCTTTTGTATCATGAACTCCAACCATTCTCAGTAGGTATCATTTCTGTAACATACAGATTTGATCTCCAATGACTTAGTTTAGAGCCAAATAGAAACTGGTCTTTTCATATATAATTCCATGCTAAAATATATCTCTATTATGCATTTGGGCTCTAGTTTTTGTGAACCAAAAGGTAATACTTTACAATTTTCAAAATTTCTCCTCATCAGACAAAGTCCAGGATTTCAGTATTTTCTAATGTTTTCTATTTTAACTCTCTCATTTAATATATTAATGATGTGTTTTTCCACCATCGATATTTAACCCCTAAGTAAGTAGAAAATTAATGAAATAAAGCAGGGGTGTCCAATCTTTTGCCTTTCCTGGAGCACATTTGAAGAATTGTCTTGGGCCACACATGAAATACATGAACACTAATGATAGCTGATGAGCTAGGAAAAAAATGTCCAAGTAAAAAAGACAATCCCATCCAAGAATAATGGCAAAATAACCTATTAGCAAGTTAGAGCATATACATGACAGAAAAATTATGATAACAGTTAGATATGTAAATGGAAATCCAGGTAAAGAAATTTTCAGAGTAGGAAAATCTTGAATAGTCACTTGGAGGAAACTAGTATTGAGATAGAGCTTAAAGTAGCCACTGAATATAAACTAATAAAAAGGAGCTGAAAAGAGGAAAGTTTTGCGTGGAAGTGCATGAGTAAATGGCAGAAGTAGGGATAAGCAAGGCTTATATGACAGAATGAAAGTTAACACCAGCTTTCCAAGCTTTATTTCCCTAAGGTAAGCAAATATTTTCATTTATGTTATCTACCTATGTTTATCTAAACATCATTTTCATTTAAGTTCTCTACCTATGTTTATCTAAAATCATCAGTGATTTCGAATACATACCACAAATTTATAGGTAAAACTTGAGAATATGTTTACCATTTTAGAGATGTCTGGCTTGAATAATTATAGGATTGGTCCACACTAGGAATTTGCATTCCGAAGAAAAATGCTGACAATGTGGAAAAATATTTTATCCAAATCTTTGGAGGTGGAGAAAGGAGAATATTAAAGTTACGATAAAAAAGACATTTACATGTTTTGCTCTTTTGATTAATCTTCCCTGTATTGTATGAATAACCGTAATATGCAATGTACCATCTGGAAAATCAAACATTGGAATGCTGGAGGGCTAGTGTTTTATAAATCTCCAAATTCCAATATTCTCTGGTCTCTGAAGTATTATAAAATAGATATAGAACCAGTGGCCTTCCTTCTCTTTACCCACTTTCTAACTCATGAACTAGTTTCTGTTATGAAACTTGGACTGTATCTTCAATTCCCCAAAACTTTCCTATTGAAATATTTTAAGGAATTACTTTAACATGGTATAATAAGGAAAAATATCTTTTATATTCAATATTTTTCTTATGAAAAAGATGTTATGTGCAAAGTTCAACCAACAAGTTTATAATGTATTAAGAATCCTAAAACTCATAACACCTATCAAAATATATGGCAGTATTAGATAAGAGAAAATTAATTTCTCGTCACTGTAATTAAGGAAATCATGGAGAAAATGTGAAATTTAAACAAGGACTGGGTAGAAAAAATATTTGGTATGCTTAGAATTGGGGAGGACTTGCCAGGAGGCGAAAATGGCAGGAGTAAAAAGACATATTGTTACCTACAAAGACTTTTCATGGATTCCTAGCAAAATAAATTTATATGAGTCTCACAGTCTACCAGATAACAGCCAATCAGAATTGCCAAATATAAACTTGTTATTTTAGGATTTTGGATTTAGAGTATGTGATGGTTAATGTTACATATCAACTTGTCTGGGCTAAGGAATGCCCAGACAACTGTACCTGGTAAAATATTATTTCTAGATGTATCTGTGAGGATCTTTCCTGAAGATATTAGCATTTGAATCAGTAGGCTGAGAAGATCCAGCCTCATCAATGGGAGTGGGCATCATCCGATCTATTGAGGGCTCAAATATAACAAAAAGAGAGAGAAATGTGACTCTCTCTCTCTGTCTCTCTCTCTCTCACTCTCTCTCTCTCTTTGAGCCAGATCATCTATTTTCTCCCATTTTTAGACATCAAAACTCCTATTCTTGGGCCTTTGGCCTGAGGGACTTACACCACGCCACTCACCTTGTTTTCATAACTTTGAATTAAGAATGACAGTTATATTATTGGCTTTTCTGGTCCTCAGGCCTTCAGACTTGGACTGAACAACACCACCCTCTTTGCTAGTTCCTCAGTTTGCATAATAGCATAATATCTCTTGATAGATAGACAGACAGACAGATAGATAGATAGATCTTGGCTATTGTGGATAATGCAATAAACATACGGGTGTAGACAACTTTTCTAACTAGTGATCTCACTTTCTTTGAAAATATACCCAGAAGTGTGATTGCTGAATCATGCAGTAGTTCTATTTCTAATTTTTTGCAGAAACAAACATACTGTTGTCCATAATTGCTGTATTAATGTATATTCCCATGAACAATGTACAAAGATTCCTTTTTCTTTAAATCCTCCTAACACTTTTCTCTTGTCCTTTTGATACAGACATCCTAAGAGGTGAGAGCAATCTCATTATTGTCTTGATTTGTATTTTCCTGATGACTAACACTGTTGAGTACCTTTTCATGTACATGTTGGCCATTTGCAGACAGACATTTATTTTAGAATAGCAGAAATTTGTAGTTTTTTTTTTACTTGCCCCCCACAAGCTCTCTATACTAATAACATTATAAAATCAGATTAAGTACAGATATCTGTAGAGAAAACAAATTAACAAAAAATTACCAATGACAATAAAATAGCAAAATATTCACTAAAAAATAGTTAAGAATAGGGATTACTAAATATTAAAAATTCTAATAACAAATGACATAATAGATCTCATTCAACTTCCTCTGTTGCTACAAAACCATTTTAGGATAAGATGTATAAAATTGACTATGTACCCCTAATATAGAAAGAATTGCTGATAAAGAAACTCAAACTCCCTGAGATAAGACTCAGGGAAAGCACACTTCCCAATTCAGACTTTTTTTATGAATTAAACTTGGACAGATCTATTGCCAAACTCTCAAATAAGTTGTTAAAATAATGATATTAATATTAGGTAATGAATTCATGAGTGTACAACAATCATAAGGAGCTAAATTGGTAACTGATCTCAATGCACAGGTTTGATAGTAGGTCAGTCTTTTCCCCCTCCCCCCCCCACCGCCCGCTCTGCCCATAGTAGGTCAGTCTTACAGGTATCTGGTTCTGTATGAGTGGAAACCTCATTTTGCAAGGTTCAGGCACTCAGATTGAATCCAGAATCTGACTTTAGGATGTTAATAGAACATAGTTGTTATATTTTTTAAAGATTAAATAATGTTTTGTATAGTTTTCCTTTGTTGTTATTTACTCTTATTTCAAAGCATTTGCTCTTTGTAATGAATGATTACATATTTTTCTCTATGTAACTGTAATACTGTGACTTCTCCCTCTTCAATCCCAACTTATTGATATAATTGTTTAATATTATACCTATCCAGTCATAATAGTTTTCTATATATGTATAAATGCATGTGCTTTTCCTTTATTATTTTCTTTTTTGATAAGATTAACTTATACTTTTACTTCATTATTAAGTGAGCAATCATGGGGTTTCCTATCCAATAAGTATAGTAAATAGTTGTCTAAATTTACACTCACATCAGTCATCTATGAGGATGCAGCTATTCCTAAACTTTTTTTTAGCACTAACTGGAAATAATCCTTTCCATTTTGCCAGTTGTTGGGAGGAGGTCTTGATGTGTGTGTGATGGAGTACATGTTGTTTGCTGAGAGGCGATGGCAAGGAACACCGAGCCATTCCCAGGCAGAAAACTGCTTGAACAGTTAGCTATATGTACTGGTCATGCACTAGTTAAAACAGTTCCCAAAACACAGGACATCTGACCTTATCCCCATTGCTGACTCGCAAAGAGTACTTTCTAGCTTATTTCTATTTTAGCAGTGAACAGGCACGATCCGCCTGTTTAGTCTATCTTTATTCTATGAGGAAACACTGAGTACCTGCTTATTAAGAATAGTCACTTTTCACAAAGAATGAATATGTGGGTTAGAGTCTGCTCTGGGCTTGTAGCTGGGAAATGCCGACAGTCCCACTCTGATCTCAGTTTTGCACTCTTTGTTTCTGTTTCTTAATTCCTTCAGCGCCGCCTGGGTTGGGGTCTCTATGACGGAGCTGGTTTCGGCAGCCAATAGGAAAAAAAAAATGACACATTATTGTTTTAATTTGCAGTTATCTATCTGCTAGTGAAGCTGGATGTCTTTTCATGTGCTTATTTGATGTTTGCATTTAATTTTTGGTGATCTTCTTACTCAAATTTATTGTCCATTTTTCTTCTGTTGGATTATTTTTAAAAACAATTTATAGATCTTTTTATATTATAGAAATTAATATTTTGTCTATTTTTGTGATGTCAATATTTTCTTCTGTCTTTTTCTTTCTTTTGACTATTTTTGATAAATTTAGCCACACAAGAATTTTAAGAACAATATCATCTAATCTGTCAGGGGTTTTTGTTTGTTTGTTTTACTTATTACTTTATGGCTTCTTGGCTTTTTTGCTTCTCTTCACAAAATTATACAAATGTTTTCTTCAAAAGTTTTGTCTTTTATATCTTATATTTAAAGCTATAACTCATCTAGGTTGTGTGTGTGTGTGTGTTGCATGTGATATGAGATGAGGTACACTTTTACATTCTTCTAATAGAATAATTACATCAATCAGGATCCTGGTATGAAAAACAACAAAGAGGGTAAATGTAGATAATTTAATAAAGGGATAATTTACAAGGGGGAGGGCAAGGTTGAAGGAAACCAACAAATGGTCAAGCATCCTTTTCCTTCTTTGGACTTGGAGAGGTAAGAGGAGGAGAGATGTGTTACCAGGACCTCACAGAAGAAGACCACCTAACTGAATTTATTGCACCAGGAGAGCAATGAAACAAACTCACAGTCCAGCAGAGAGGTATATGGAGGAATAAATAGATAACATCATTCTCCTTTTACTAAGTCCATCGCTTTGATATCTGTCTTTGGCTGAATTCAATAGGAAAACAGATAACAAGGGGACTGATCAATGCAGTCCAAGCCTTTGGTCTCAATGAATGGTGAGGATTAGAGACAGGACCCAATGTGGCAGGCATTAGTTACATGCAGCTACTGAGTATGTGAAATGTGGCCAGTCTGAATGAAGATGTTCTGTATGTATGAAATAAGTGCTGGATTTCAAAGAATTCGTAGGAAAACCAAAGAAAATAAATAAGCAATACTCATTTATAATTGTTTATATTCATTGCACTGAAATTGTAATAGATTAAATGAAATATACTACAATTAATTTCATTGGTCTCTTTTTACTTTTTAACTGTGGCTACCGTTTGAAATTATGTATGTGACCTGTAGCACCAACATAGAGGGATAAATGGAAAGTATCTAGTTATTCTTCAATGCTTAAATAATCTATCCCTTTTCCACCAAATTTAATTGCCTTCTTTATATATATTAAATTCCTTTATTAAATAAAAATGTTTCCTGAACTTTCTATTTTCTTCTGCTTTTCCACTTGCCTATCCTTATTTTAATGACACACCATTAACATGTAAATAACTTTTTAATGTGAGGTAGATACAAATCCTTTATCACTATTGACCACATTTTTGTTCTTTTCCTTAATTATTTTCATATATTTATTCTTCCATATGAAATTACATGTGGGCCTACATTTTCTTCTCTTCCCAAAAAATGTCAGTTGATGATATGATTCAAAGTATATTTTTAAAAGTATACTTAAATAATCTGATATTAATATATTTAGTAGGAAATGTCATTTCCGTGTTAATTCATACCATGTGGTGAAATGACCTGTTATTCTACTTATCAAGATCTTATTTTATGCTCTTCTGTAACACTTTTTAAACTTCTTTATATTAGGTGCTATATGTATATCTATCTATCTATCTTATTGAATTCATTTTTAGGTATTTTATATTTTTGTGGCAATTATAATAAACATTTTTCATTTTCATTCTTGACACCATTTTTAACAAAGGAAAATTTGGGGATTTATAGATTTATTTTATAACCAAACATCCAATTAACTTATTAATTCCTATATTTTAGATTCACTTGGATTTTTCTAAAATACGGGCATGTAATAATTCTTCTAAGTTAATTGTATTTTTTCATGTTATAAAATATTTTGAATTATATTAATTGAATAAACATCTGTTAAAGTGCTGATTAATAGTAGTGATATCAATTGTACCTGATTGGATCCAGATTTCAGTGAAGCTGGCTTTAACATTTAGCTTTTTAAGATGATGCTTGCTAGTAGTTTGGGGTAGATAAATAGGATAAAATATAGGTAGTTTTCTACTATTTGTATTTTAAGTTTATCAAATTTTACTTAGATTGTATTTTTGTTTTCTAAAATTAATATATGTCTCACCTAATATTTTGTGGATATTTTTAATTTAAATACATTGTTCACAATTCGATAGATTAACACTGAACTTTTTTGCACTCTTAGAATAATCCCAACTTGCTCAGAAGTATCTAACATATGATTTATTGATATTTTATATTGAATTTCACACCTATATTTATAAATGGATTTTGTCTACAGTGTTTGCACTATCTATTTTAGATTTGGATAAGAAAATTTATGCTAAGCCATAAAATTAATTGGATTTTTCTTTGGTATGGACCTATCAGAATTATGAATCAGCTTTAAACTAAATTTTAATGTAACTCCTAAGAAACTAACAACTCATCTGTGTTTGGCACCTTTTTTTTAAAAAAAAAACGGAATTTTGCTCTTGTCGTCCAGGCTGGAGTGCAATGGTGCAATCTTGGCTCACTGCAACCTCCCCCACATGGGTTCAAACGATTCTCATGCCTCAGCCTCCCCAGTAGCTGGCATTATGGCACCCGCCACCATGCCCATCTAATTTTTGTATTTTTAGTGGAGATGGGGTTTTGCATGTTGGCCAAGCTGGTCTCGAACTCCTGACCTGAGGTGATCCACCCACCTTGGGCTTCCAAAGTGCTGAGATTACAGGTGTGAGCCACTGTGCCCAGTCTTGGCACCTTTTGAGTTACATTTATTTAGGCTGGGAGTGGGGGCCCATGCCTGTGGTCCCAGCACTTTGGGAGGCTGAAGTGGGCAGATCAGTCAAGGCCAAGAGTTTGGGACCAGTCTGGCAAACATGGTGAAACCCTATCTCTACTAAAATACATGAAGCTAGCTGGGCGTGGTGGCAGGAACCTATAGTCCCAGCTGCTGGGGAGGCTGAGGCATGAGAATAGCTTGAACCCGGCAGTGAGCTGAGATCCTGCCATTGCACTCTGGCCTGGGTAACAGAGCGAGAGTCTGTCTCTAAATAAATAAATTAATTAAATAAGTTAAGTTACATTTATTTAAAAATTTCTAAAACTTTCCTATGATGATTTTTTCTGCTAAGGCTTTATAATTCTTTCTCAAAGCGTTATTTATATTTTGTTACAAAATTGTCTATTTTTTATAGTTTAAATATATTCTCAAAGAGTTCTACACAATGGTATTTTGTAACTTTCTATAAATTTTACAGAAACCAGGTTAATACTTTTCATTCTTAATTTTGGATTATTTATTTATTTTCTTTAATCAAACCAACCTATGTTTTGAAAAAAGCTATTTATTGGATTAGATGTAATTTATCCACTTTATTTCATTGATTTTAATTTTTGTCTTTATAAAAACATTCCTCTCAATATTTTGGTTCATTTTTAGTTTTACTTTACTAGGTTCTTGAAAGAAATAATTTATCCACAAATTTATTTTTTACATTTAAAAATACTTAGAGGTATAAATATTTCTCAGAGTGTAGCTTTAGCTTAAACTCGTATTTTGCTATGATTTGTTACTTTGATTCACATCTAGATAATTTATAATTCTGGGTTTAACATCACTTGAATTAGGATATATTTGTATTTCCTAATTTTAAGGGATAAATTTTTTTCTCTTTTCTTGATATATTAGAGATTATATGTTTGTTTCTTTGTTGTTATATAATCTGATTTGACTATGATACAAGAATTTGTCCTATAAAATACCAAATATTTGGAAGTTTAGATTTTCTTTGTTACTAATTATATTAGTGGGCTTTTCAGTAGATATTTCATCAATTTAAGACAAGAATATGTATACATGTGATGATCTCTGTGAAAATACTTGATCGTATTTCAAATTTTCTTTGACTTTTGACTACTGGAGGTATCAAATTCTGTAAAATACCTTCCTTTATGTATTCCTCTGCTTTAAGGAATAAGAAGGTAGTGACTAGTATATTACTACAGATATACATTGGAAAAGAAAGTTATTGCTTTATTATTAAATAATGAACTTAGCATTGAATGAAAGATTGTAATTAATAAAGCCAGTTTCTATTTTTGCATTTACATAATGTATTACCATATTTATAGTAAATACTATATATTTATAGTAAAATATATAACTGAATGTGTGTGTATTATATACATTTCCTTTATTTTAAACATACGTTTAATCAAAACATAACATTCTTAAGGGATAAAAATAAAATCATAGTTAGCTAAATTATTATGAAATGACCATCCTGCTATAACCAGCACTGAAAGAAATACAATATTTCCAGGGCCAAAAAACGTCCTATACACTATATAACTTTGTATACACACATGGCAGATAGACTTTAAGGGGCTCCCTGCAAAGCTCTACTCATATGGTTTGTCTGTGTCCCCACCAAAATCTCAACTTGAATTGTGTCTTCCAGAATTCCCATGTGTTGTGGGAGGAACCCAGGGGGGAGGTAATCGAATCATGGGCGCCGGTCTTTCCCATGCTAGTCTCATTACAATGAATAAGTCTCACGAGCTCTGATGGGTTTGAGGTTTCTGCTTTTGCTGCTTCTTCCTCATTCTCTATTGCTGCTGCCATGTAAGAAGCACCTTTTGCTTTCCACCATGATTCTAAGGCCTCCCCAGCCATGTGGAAATGTAAATCAAATTAAAGCTTTTTTCACCTTCCCAGTCTCAGTTATGTCTTTATTAGCAGTGCAAAAACAGATTAATACACCTACTAATAACTCTATCTTCTTGTATTCATGCCTTTGTATAAACCCATCCTACTGTATAAACCCAACCCATACTATATATGACTTTATTTGCTAGCAGATTGGCTCTCCAGACACTTACTGGCTTGAGGAAGTAAATGATGATGTTGAGGAAACCACATGGTCAGGAATTGTGGGAAGGAACTGCAGGACACCTCTAGGACCTGAGGGCAGCTTCAGGTTAACAGTCAGCAATAACTGGGATATCTCATTCCTGCAATGCCAAGGAAATGAATTCTGCCAACAACCTGGGTGCATGCATTTGGAAAGAAATTCTCAGCCAAACCTCCAGATGACAATTCAACTGAGCAGGCACCTTGATCGCTGCTTTGTGAGATCCTACACAGAGGACACAGTGAAACCATGCATGACTTCCTACCACACAGAAATCATGGAATAATAAATGTGTTGCTTTAAGCCTCTGAATTTATCATATTTTGTTATGCAGTGATATATAAGTAATACAACCCTATTATGAATTCTATCACCATAAATTTGCCTGTTTAGAACTTTATATTAATAGGATCATTGTGTATGATCATACGTATTTGGCTTCTTTAACTCAACGTGAGTGCTCCTGGAGGTTTTTGATGCCTTAATACACATAAAATTTAAACTTCATCTGTTTTTTTTCTTTTCTTTTTTGAACAGGGTCTCATTCTGTTGCCCAGGCTGAAGTGCAGTGGGCGAATCACAGCTCGCTGCAGCCTTGACCTCTTGGCCTCAAGTGATTCTCCCACCTCAGCTTCCCAAGTAGCTCAGACTACAGGCATGGGTCACCATACCAGGCTAATTGTTGTACTTTTTGTAGAGATGTGGTATCACCATGTTGCCCAGGTTAGTTTCAAACTCCTAGGCTCCAAGTGATCTGCCTGCCTGGGCCTACCAAAGTGCTGGGATTACAGGCATGAGCCGCCATGCTTGGCCTCTATTTGTTTTTATGAGTGTTTTGGCCTGTGTTTCTGGTACTCCACTAGGCAACTGCAGCCAGTTCTAATTATTTTAGGAGTTCAAGGGTCAAGCTGGAAGATGACAAAAAGTGCAGATGAGAAACACGTAATTAATTGCCATCTTTCCCAATTCTCCTCCATTTCATTTTATTACTAAATTATACTAAATAACAAATTATTCCTTTTATTTCAGTTTTTTTTTGTTTAAGTTTGAAATTACAGAGATAGTCTTATTTTTATTTTAATTCACAATTCTAATATTTTCTCATTATTTTGGGTGAATGCTACTTACAAAATCCTGGTAATAAAAGAGTTTTATTTTGCCACTAGCTAATATGGAGTGTTCTCATAGAGCTATAAATGAGCTCAATATTCATTATGCAAATGAACAGAATCAGACAAAATTAAATGGGTTCAGCTCGGTGGCATCATTTCAGAGATCTAATTTGGGGGTTTCAGTCCTCTAGGCTGAGAGAGCTATGGGAGACACATTAAGTTGCTCTTAATAAATAATAAACCATATCAAGCAGAAATTGCATTTAAAGGGGTCTGACCTTAGGTAGTCCAGAGGAAGAGTTACAGGGAGATGACAGTAGGCACTGATGATAACTTCATCATACACTGCTCCATGCCTGAAGGTGACTTACTGTGATCAACTCTTAGCCTTCAGTTTTTAAGGACAAATAATCTATTTTTACTAACTTCTTTTAATCTAGGAGGTATATAATCTCATCTATTTAACATTTCAAAAGATGGGCAGACATAATCAAGAAAATTTACCCAATGTGTTGACCTTGAAACTAAATCTTGCTACTATTCTTGGCTCTGACACACTCGCGCACATACACACACAGGCACACACACACACGCGCACACCCCTGTATATCTTTGGGCAGATAACTTCAACTTCCTGAGTTTTTATTTCTTTGTTGATAAAACATAATAAGAGGGTGAGAAGGATGGACCAGATAATCTGATTGGGACAACTAAAATGTTAGGCAGTCTAATGCACAGTCCTTATTTGCAGAAGGGTGAAACTGATGCTAGGTAAGAAAATATAGAAACTAATTAGTGACTAGGTCTCAGTTTTTAAATAAAATTTCTGATTTTTAAGTTTTTTTACAGTGACACTCTAATTTCTAAGTACATTTGAGCTACAAAACGTATATACATGATTTCACATTCTTGTCTAGACAACAAGAGAATGTCCACAGAATCTGTAAGATAATTGGCAGCTATATTGGAAAATATAGCTAAAACTGCTGTGGTGAATAAAATAATTTCATCAATGAATAACTACTTTTGGATTATAGGTGATATGTAGAGAATTCTATATAATTATAATCTGTATTCTTATTCAACAATATTGAACCATGAAGAGAGACATCAACCTCTGCCTGCCCCAAGGAAAAATGGAAGGATAAATTGTAACAACGTGGTCTATGTTAGAGTCAAGCCTTACTGTGAAACCTAAATATGGTCTAACAAAACTTTTCACAATGAAGATTGACTCTAACATATTCAGACCATGTTGTTACAATTTATTCTTCCATTTTTTCTTGGGGCAGGGGTTGATGTCTCTTTTCATGGTTCAACATTGTAGAATAAGAATGCAGAATATATAGACCAAATTTGGGGTCTAATAAAAGAAACTTTTCACAATGAGGATTGACTCCTGGCCAGGTTCAGAAAAAGAAACAAACTTGTAATTTTTACTAACCGTATTTCCCATTTAAGAACAAACGAATGGGTAAGAATAATAATAAAAGCAGACTTAGTTTGATGGTTAAGAAAATGCTTTATATATGTAATTTGAATATTCACTGATCATCCCAAGAGAAATAGATATTATTGCCACTGCCAGATGCAACAATTCATCTACATTTTTCAGGTGGAAAATTTGACTTGAATTTTGTAGCATAACCAAGAAATAGGGGAGCCCTATAATTGGCTCAGAACATCTAAATAAGCCCAACTCTTCAAAGAGAGCTGTAATTACTTTGATGAAGTTGTCTAAACATCCAGCCATCCTGTCTTTGAAGGATTAGATGCAGAGGAAGCAGTTATTTCTCTAATACATTCTGCTAATCCCAAAGACATATTTTCAAATGGGAGGGAAAAGGTCATAATTTTTCTTACAAGCTGCTTTTAAAGTATTATAATAAAATAATTGCATTTTCTAACTAATCAAAGATATATTTAGGTGCTCAGATAATTTTTTATGCAGCTCACCCTTTACATCACCAGCCTTATGAGCCTAATTCCCCAAAATCTACCTGGAAAAAAAAATTCCCTTTTTCTGCTGGGCATTGAGATTCTGAAATAAAACCCACAATGCCATTGCCGGCTTAAACCAGTGGCAGGTCACTGAGGAAGGTCGGCTTCTGCCAGGTAAGTCTCAATCTCTTCCCCTGAGATCTCACTCATGATATTCTTCTAAAAAATAGCCATTTTCTCTATGCTATATGTTGTATAGCATCTTCAACTGTCTTAATGTGTGCTTGAACCTGGATGTTACAGTCATAATACAGCAGTATCGTTTTAATAAGACATTTCCATTCCACCCAAGCCTTAATGACTACTTTCAGGCATCTTTTATGAGAATCCTGGGCAGTTGTTTTGAAGGTCATATGCGAGAAAATAAAGTTACTGTTAAGTCAGAGTAGGTTTTGATGGGCTACTAGGATGGATGTCTTATTTTCTTGGGACAAAGAGCAGAAACTAGTGACTAGCAAAGGCTGCACATTTTTAAGAATAAAAAAAAATTTCATTTCAAAATAGGAAGAAGAGATAATGCTTCTGGTATTAATTCTTAGCTTATAGGCAATAGAACAGGCTAATAATATTGTCTAATTAGAGGATTATAGAGAAATTATTGTCATTTATTTTATGGCAAATGATTCTAAATTCTAAAAAGATAGATGATTGTTCAAGTCTATATAGCAAAACTTGAGGATCACTCCTGCTTAAAAAGATCTTGGGCCAGACACGGTGGCTCATGCCTGTAATCCCAGCACTTTGGGAGGCTGAGACGGGCAGATCACTTGAGGTCAAGAGTTTGAGACCAGCCTGGCCAACATGGTGAAACCTTGTCTCTATTAAAAATACAAAAAATTAGGCCGGGCGCAGTGGCTCACGCCTGTAATCCCAGCACTTTGGGAGGCCGAGGCGGGTGGATCACGAGGTCAAGAGATCGAGACCATCCTGGTCAACATGGTGAAACCCCGTCTCTACTAAAAATACGAAAATTAGCTGGGCATGGTGGCGCATGCCTGTAATCCCAGCTACTCAGGAGGCTGAGGCAGGAGAATTGCCTGAACCCAGGAGGCGGAGGTTGCGGTGAGCCGAGATCGTGCCATTGCACTCCAGCCTGGGTAACAAGAGTGAAACTCCGTCTCAAAAAAAAAAAAAAAAAATACAAAAAATTAGCTGGACATGGTGGCATGTGCCTGTAGTCCCAGCTACCTGAGAGCCTGAGACAGGAGAATTGCTTGAACCCAGGAGGAGTAGGTTGTAGTGTGCTGAGATGATGCTGCTGCATTCCACACTCCAGCCTGGGCAACAGAGAGAGACTCCAGCTCAAAAAAAGAAAGAAAGAAAAATCTTGAAGCAGAACAGCCTGGAGCAGAATTGCAGCTTATAGTCAAGAACCCCTATAATTCCTGTGGAGCAATTGAAGTTCAACTTTTCTTCCTCTGTTCTTTGCTCCATGACTTCCTAACATGGCAATGCAGCAAAACATGATACTGGCAGTACTTCCTTCTTGGATCCTTCTTTATCGAGGCCCAACATCTCATTAGCCTATCAGGTTGGTTTCTTCCCTTCGGTGATTAAGGTGTTTTTTCCTTTTACTCTAAAGAAATAACAAACAGCTCCTTATCTGCACTTCTTATGAAAAAGCTTTTGCTTAAATACCAGCTTGCTGTATGTGAAGTGTATGTATTTTTGAACCTGAGAGTTAATCATCACCCAATTATCATCTTAGGCATTACTTAAGAACTTTGTTTTTCTTGTTTTCTGTGCACCTGATATATCACGAAGAACAAGTTTCTGTAGGGGAATCAAGGAGGCAGTTGCCATCTATTTATCAGGATAATTAAAAACAGTATCCAAATGGAATCAGGCAATGAATACAAAACAGGCAGATGCCAAATAGATTTAGGAAATAAACTTGAGTCTTTGGATTTCTTGAGGTATGCAGTCTTAGGATGAGAAGACATTCTAAAGGTCATCTCGTTCCTCTGTGAAATACTTTGTCCCTCGGTCACTCTATGCTTAAAAATGCTGATGACAGGAACCTTACTATTGGCAAAGGCAACCCATTCCATTTTTTTAAGTGCTTCTGACTCTCAAACTATTTTTGTTATATTTTGTTACGTTTCTTACATATATGTGTGTACATATATGAATACATATATGAAATGTGTATATATATTCACAGCAAAACTGAGCAGAAAGTACAGAGTTCCCATACATTTCCTGTTCCTCCCCTCCCTGAGCCTTTCCTACCATCAACATCCCCCACTAGAGTGATGCATTTATCACAATTGATGAACCTGCATTGACTTATAATTACCACGTGCAGTCTATAGTTGACATTAGGATTCCGTTTTGGTGTTTCACATTCTATAGGTTTTGACAAATGCATGATGCCATGTATCTACTATGATAGTAACATAAAGAATAGTTTCAATGCTCTAAAAAAATCTCTAAGGTCTGCTTATTTATCTCTCCATCTGCCTCTCCAGCCTCTGGCAACTACTGATCTTTTGACTGTTTTGCCTTTTACTGAATGTCTTATTACTGGAAATCTATAGTATGTTTCCCTTAAATTTATATCTACTGGTCCCAGTTTTCTCATTTGGAACTATACAGGAAGACAGAATAGGTCTTCCTTAGCCCTTCAGCTATTTAAGAAGAGCTACCCAGTCCTTTCAGAGTTTATGATTCTTTTCAGGACCAAACCTTGTCATTTTGCTGATTATCTTAGGATATGTATCCGTAACTCATCTTAAAACCATGAAAGACAAGTAGTAAGAGGTAATTATTATGAATGACTTGAGTGAAGTAAATGTAAATAAGCCAGTAAGGTGGAGACAAAAACCCATTTAGCTTTCAAGGACAAAGTCAAGAGGCAAGTTTTTCAGGAAGCCATCCATGGTCATCTTAGCCAGCAGAGCCCAGACAATTCCCTATGGAACACCAGGTGGTGTCAATTCAGATGCCTATACCTTTATGGAATGGTTGGGAGTGATTCCTTTTTCCAGGATGATACCATAGAAAGGAAATTATCCTGGTGGATCCACAGATTTAGATATATTCTAGCATACCCTCCATGCAATCTGGGGAAATAGTCTCCTTCTTAGTTGTTAGCTCAACCATGAACAAAAAATTTGTAGTACAACAATAATAATTGTCATTTATTAAATATCTAATATGCATTGAAGATATTTTCTTGATATTACAACAATCGTTCCTTGCTATTGCAACAACCTATACAAGGAGGAACAATTAAGAGAGGTTAAGTCACATGCCCGACATCACCCGACTAGTAAGTAATATGATTTTCAACTCTTCAGTAGGAAGCTAAAATAACAACATTTTATTGATAAAATTATTAAATTATTAAAATGTATAGTAGATATCTGAGTTTACAGTCCCACAAAGGCAGAAACTAGAGCGAAATCTTACTGAGTTGCTTTGTTATTTTGGAGTGCAATCCCAAGGAGCAGAAGTGAGGAACTAGGAGAGGAGAGCAGGAAAGGAGGGTCAGCCTGTGGCAAGGATGTGCTACAAAGCTCACAGCTCGAAAGGGCAAGTGATTGCTTAGTCTTGTGATCACCCTCCAAGATGTCATGTAAACTATGTCTCATTGTATGCTCCTCATTTTATCCAGCTCCAATACTGCAGTATGAAATTCCCATTAGTAGTAGGTACAGCATGCATTTTTCTCCTTGAAAGTTGAATTACAAACCCCATGTATCATAGAATCTCCTTCAAAGTGAAAAACAGACAATATCTGAAAAGATGTAAGCCAAGAAGGCCAGTGAACAAGCTACCGTCCACACTGCTACAGTTTGCACCAAGACTGTCTTTGGTATTCATCGTATCTGGTTCTGTCATCTATTCTTGATTTCCCTCACTTTTGGTTACCACTGCAGTTTTTCTAGATGGCTTATGTGGTGGGGTGACCAGGCACTTATCCCTTCCACATCTGTGTTTTCAATTGTTTTACTTTTTTAAACTCAAGGTTCATCAAGACTTTATTCTTATCGTGGGTACAGAAACACAAGATGCCACAGGCAACATACCTTCTTCCCATCCCCAACTATGTAGAACCAACCTTAACTCATCATGGTAATCAGGATCTACTATTCCTAACAGTCTAGTAACTCTTTTTTTTTTTTTATGCCTGTTCCCTGTCTTAGGAATCCCAAAGCAACCAGAAAGTAGTTAAAGCCTAAAATTCAACAGAAACATTAGTGTCTCTAAGAGAAACGTCCTGTCTCTCAGGATCTATGATCACTGACTTGGCAAAGCGTACAGTCAGGGGGACAGAAAACATAAATTCCACAAGTGGATCATTGGGGTAAGGTGAGAAAAACTAGCCCTACTTCTATTTCTTGGTTCCCAGGTGTATGTGCACCAGTTATTAAGAGCACTCTTGTTCCAGCAAACAGACCCTGTTGCAGTGGGCAGTGCCCCAGTCTCTCAGGGTGTTGTTCCCTCCCTACCTTCTTAGCTCATCCTTTAAGGATGCATTCTATTGCTTCATCTGGGTGAGGAGGTTTATGGCAAGAACAATGCATCTGTTATCATGCAACCATTTTCATAGCTCCTTTGCTGTACAAGAGTCCCTTGTTCAAAATAATGTGTGGGCTATCATAACAAGAGGTCAGCAATTTTTAAGTCCTTAAGCAGTGATGCTGAAAGCACAGCAGGCTGGGAAGGAAACCCCATATTTGTAGCAGGTGTTGATTCCTGTAAGAAGGAATTCTTTCCCTTCTTAGGTGGAAGGGATCCAAATTAATTGACCTGCCACCATGCGACTGGCTGGTCTTCTGCAGGAATGGTGCCTCATGGAGGGGTCACTCTTACAATGGACCTGACTATCAGTTCATTCTGTGCTATGGCTTTAGAAGATGAAAGTACCCTTAATAGCTGTCCCAGAGGCTCTTTGGCTTTATAATGTGCTTTGAGTGAGCAGTTGGCTGCCCCGAGCCTATCATGTTCTCATTTCAAGTTTTCCAAAAAAGAATAGAACAGATTCACATTTCTTATGATTATTATTTCCCCCACACCATTCAAGCCCTCAGTCACTGAAAACTCAGTGCCTCACCATCTACCTGCCCTTTGTTCTGATTATTCATAATTGAAAGCCTTGATGTTTACAACCACCCCAATTATCAGCAGCAATGATCTTATTGTCACCAGATCAAAGAGTCATCAAGTTCTGAATTTTCATCTTCTTTCTAGAGCCTCCCCCCATACCAACTGTCTTAATTTGCCTTCTGCTACAAAGCAGAGTACAGTGCAAGGATGTATAAGGCACTGCTTTATTCAGCAATGGCATCCCAGCAAGCAAAATAAAGGCCAGGGAAGGGAAGAAGGAAGCAGGTTTCACTATTGTGGTCACAGAGGAAAGTCCACCACATGCAATAGACCTGTGTCAACACAGAAGACCCAGGGTGGGAGGCAAGAAGTACATGGTACAGGTATGAGGCAGACATTGTCAGATTGAGCCTGAGTGAAGCTGGTCAGAGAGTCCATCACCGCAGAGTGCATCACCACAGCCTCTGCTGAAATAAGACTCAGGTATAACTGAGAGGCTATGCAGTGGTGCATGAACATGCCTGATGCAGTGAATAAGATTGGGAAGAAGTTAATGCATTTATGACATATTAGGTTCTCCGTAATCACTGAAATCATTTGTCTTAGTCACCCAACCTATTTTATATTACTCCCCCTAATCAAAGGATTGAATTTGTTCCAACCTTCCTGGTAAAGGTGAGAAAGGCCATGAGATCAGCTATAAAGTCCTCAATTTGTAAGCAGAGTTTCTTCTCTATCTGATTTGTATATATGGGCATCTCTCCTGTTTATTGCCTGGAGAGAAGTGCAAACACAGCAGAGAAACATAATGAATGCCTTATTTTGATTGTCCAAGCTGAAAGTAATGAAAAAGCCAAACTGATAGAAATTAGGAAATATAAATCCAATTTACACAATTCTGCCAGGGCTAATAAAATAAGGTATAACATCAGTTGCACAACCAAAAGACTGCTATTTTATGGTCATTTTTACTGCATACGATTTTGACACTGACAGCATTCTTTTTAATGTTCTAGTTATATGAATATTCTACTCAATGTTTAAATTTAAAAAGCTGCAGAAACAATGCAAAGGGTATAGCTCTCAATGACCAGAAAACTAAGGGGTACTAAATTATAAAGTATGTAGAAATAATGGTGTATAAAACAAAGAATTTCAGAGGCCATAGAGATTGCAGCTCAAACATCCACATTACCTACGCCCCAGTGCCTTCTACTTCCACCTGCCATCCTGAGCATTCCCTAAGAATATGCCTTTTACACATTGCTGAAAAGAATGGCCCAAAGAAATTTTCCTGTAGTCTCAATCTAAACAAATAACGTGAATGGCTATAGAGTCAATTATTGTGATAAATACATACACGTTTAAGGTTTCCTATGTACCAAGCCCTGATCACAAGCAACATACATTAAATTAAATTGACAAAAATGTCTGCCCACATAGGGATTACATGTTAGATGTGGAAATATAGTAAACACATGAGCAAGTAAAATAGAGTACATGGTATGCTGGTTGATGATAAGTACTGGAGATGAAATAAATTAGGGAATACCAGTAGGAAATGAAGGGAAAAAAAGGAAGAACATTTGCAATTTTAAAAGTGGTGGTCAAGGTACTCCTAACAAAGTAATGTTTAAAAAGCAGACTTGATTGGGAAAGAAGAAGGGAGAGGAAGACAGAGGAGATATTCAACTATTCAAAGGGAAACTTGCTAAAGGGAAGAGACAGCAAGGGTAAAGGCCTGAGACAAAAGTTGGTTGATGCTTTCTAGGTTCAGAAAGAAGGCCAGTGTGGTTAAAGCCCAGTGAGTGAGCGGAAAAGTGGCTGGAGATGAGGTCAGAGAAGAAGCAGTGGCCTCATCCTGTAAGCCACATAGCCCATCATAAGAACTTCGAAAGAAAGTTCTAATGAAAATAGGAAGGCTTCAGAAGGCTTTAAGCAGCAGAGTAAAATTCTGACTTGAGGACAGTGAAAATAGAAGAGATTAAATCCAGCATTTATTGAACATTTAAATGTATAAATTACAGTACCAAAAAAATGCCAGTCCTTCAGGACTCTAAAGACTCATGTTCATGAAAAACACAGTCTGATGTCTCCCTCACTAAATAGAAAACTAAAGACCGAGAGAGAGAGAGAGAGAGAGAGAGAGAGAGACAGAGAGAGAGACAGAGAGAGAGACAGAGAGAGATTTCCTAGGTATTAAATAATGCAGAAAAGACTCTGACTCTATCATTTACCACTTTTCTAGAAAGTCTTCCTTTTTCCCCACCTCCAAGTACAACATGGTTGAGGTAGGCACAGTCAGAGACTAATTTTGTCCCTTGGCCACGGTTGTATAATTCATAATTAAATTCTTGACCCGAAGTGCATAAACGGACACTTCTTTAAGCCTTTCCTCCATTCCAACCATTTCCTTGCATGTGGACTAATACAAAAAGAGAAACTGGTCTATAATATGAAAGGAGAATGCAACAGAGGGTCAAAATAAACAAAACAAGAAGAGATGGAGATACAGAAATCCTGCTTTCCTACAACTACCTGGTACATGATTCCAAACTGCCTAAAGTCCAGGTATTATAAGACTGGTAGCTTCTTGTCTACCAATTATTTTTTATAGTTTAAGCTAGATTTAATATGACTCTAATACTTATAAGAAAATAAGGTTCCTAAAAATCTATTCAATACACATGGCAGAGAATCTAGCTAGGGTTTACCAAGACTCCTAACTCACAGAACAGTGAGATAACGAATGTGTGTTGTTTTATGCTCCTAAGTGTGTGATAGCTTGTTATGCAGCAATAGAAAACTAACACATATAAGAATAAGCCATTCAAATTATAATATCAGAATATGACTGTGACCTGAGTCATTGCAGAGGGGTATGATAAAGTGTACTAGGCTTAACAGGAGGCAGAGGTTGCAGTGAGCCAAGATCTCACTTGGCAGTGAGCCAAGATCCCGCCATTGCACTCCAGCCTGGGCAACAAGAGCAAAACTGTCTCAAAAAGAAAGAATAAAAAGTACTAAGGTTAAGATCCTCCCTCATTATGTTTTCTTGAGTCACTCCTTATGGAAAATTCCAGTGTGTTATCTCTTTAAGGTGGAGATTCAAAACTATAAGAAAGTTCTTAAAGAGGAAGATAGTTGTTCATCATAACCCTGAAGCTTTTCTTTTGTGAATTCTTCTGAATCTGAAANAAAAAAAAAAAAAAAAAAAAAAAAAAACAAAAACAAAAAAAAACTTGTTCTTCCTAGAATTTAGATCAATAACTAATTTGAAAACTAAATCTCTAGGCCTGGCTAGATGGTTTGTAAATGACTACAGCAACTAAGTGACAAAAGAAACAAATTCTCCAGCTAAGTGTCCACTCACTCAATTGATTCCATTGGTGACACTTTTGATTTGTCATAAGTGGAATTATTACAGAAGATATACCCTAAACCTTTATGACTTATTAAAGTGAGCACAATGAAAATAGCAGTTAACTTTTTCTAGGAGACTTCATTGTGCTAGTAGACAAAATTACACAATTGATGCCTTTGTGTGCTTCTTATTAGAAGTGATACTGAAGTCCTATTGATGGGTTCCAATTCCAGCTTTGTCCTTTATTAACTTTGGAAAACTGGATGAGGTATATAAGTTCCTTAAGCACCTAAAAAAAGCTAGTTGAATAATGATCATCTGACAAAGCTTAAAAGTAAGGATACGTATTGGTTAGGATTGGGACTCTCGACATCAGACAACCCTATGTTTGATTTAGATCTCTAACTTTTATCTGTGTCTATGTGATGATCCTAACCCTGCAAAACCTCAACTTCATATGTATAACATGAGCCTTCTAATTCCTACCCCATCCATTTATTATGAAGAGTAAGTAAAGATTAAGTAACATGATATGCAAAAATTAGATCTAGGACATGATACATAGTAAATATTCAATAAATGTTTTCTATTATTACCACACTTTCTATTATTACTATTATTTAATATTACTACATGAAAATACCTAGCACATCATATAGTCAATATTTAGTTTATTTCTCCATCTATATTTTATCAGCCTTCCCTATGTCTCACTCCTATCCTGCAATTTAAAAATAATTTTAGGAAGTCCTGGGACTATTTTCTTAAAATAGTTTACTGATTCAAAAAATATAACTATTCTGAGAAGAATGTTTCCTCTGGTTATCTACATCCTAAAGTGAATGACGAATATCACACTATCCCATGGCTGCTATGGTTCTCAAATTAAATATGTAAACACAAAAAGGGAGAGCATGAAAAGGAAGAAACTCACCAGGAAGAGAGTCAAGTTCTGTGCCTTGGGTTTTGTCCTTGGAGCAGGGAGAAAGCTATTCTTTGGGTAGCACATTGTGGTGAGTCAGAGTACTATTTATGTGAAAAGACTCTCTGGGTTCAAATCTTGCCTCTCCTGCTCATGAAATGTATAGCCCACAAGCAGAGGGCCTAAATTTGTTGCCTCACCTGTAAAATAGGAGTACTGTTAGTTATCACTGTGGAATGGTCATTGTGAGGATTAAATCAGTTATCCACAAGAATCATATTGGGTTGGAGGGTTTCCACTTGCTTCCATGGGTTTACACTCCACTTTTCTCCCCTCCTTCTGGTGTCTGGCAGGCAGGCTTGTGTATTCTGCTGCAATGAAGCCTCCTTCTCTTCTGGCTTCCATTCACGTCCAACAAATGAAAGACATCGCAGGAGATGGGAGGGCAGGAGGAAAATGAGTCCTGTGTACTTTTCTCTATGGGCCAGCTCCCTCCCAGGCCACAAATAGAAAGCACTGCAGTTGTCTACCAAAACCAAAGCATTCAGTGGCAGACATTGAGTGGCATTCTTCTACACCTAAAGTTTTGCCAAGTTCTGTTAACCTCTCCCACCTCTTACTCCTTTTAGTTTAGAGATACCTCACCACCTTCTATCGGCTTAACTTATTCCTGCCCATATTTTTGTGACTAGCCCTTTAATTAAACTCCCAAATCCTCCTTTTTGAGTATGCCATCTTTTTTCTGTTGAGATCCCACACATTTAGAACAGTGTCTATCATGCAGTATCTATTAAATAAATGTTATCTATTATTAAAGAAATTGCAGAGGTAAAAGTGTTTTTTTTTTTCTAAATACAACAATCACTATAATAACAAATGAACATGAACTTGTATAGAGCAAAATAATGATTCAAGGATTTAAGAGGGCCAGAATTACTACTTCCTTCTAGAAGCAGTACTCAGGAAGACTGCTGCTTATAAAAGGCAGGACAAATAACAATTATTAAGATATGCAGGAAAGGATAACAACAACAAAAAAGCATACCACTACACTTTTATTTAAATAAAATATACAATACATAAGAAACAAAATATAGAATAGCTAAGTGTGAAATTAAAAACTGTTTTTAAAAATAAGATAAATTAGAAAACAGGCACACGGGAGTGGAGTTAGTTCTTATTTTTTAAAAACTACCCTTACAAACATTATTATTAGTATATATCCAGCTAAACAACTCTGCAGTCATCTTAGGGGAAATACCAAAATATTGACTAGGTTTGAAATTGGGTCTAATCACAAGGTGAAAATATCATGACAACTAACTTAGAGAGCTTATCAAAAAAAGGTTATGTAAATAAGTGGTTGCAGAGTTTTTCATCTTTCTTTTTTGTGAATTGGAGGAAAGTTGGCACAATGAATAATAACGTTGCTATTTGTGAAGAATAACAAAAGTGATCATAACAATATTAATAATATGCATTCATGCTTCATCTTATATCCCATGTATTTAAATGGCTAATCCATAGCATATGATTGTATAAACATTAGAAGCTTATTTACTGGAATTTTTATTTCTTTATAAGCAAAGAAGATACAAGTCCTCTAAAAGTCTTGCCATCTATTTTAATAAGCTGTACTGAATGTTATCAGCAACTTACTTTAGGGAGAGTTCCTATAAGTAGAAATAAATGCCAGACGAAACATCGCTGCTGGTTTGTTTTTATAAGTCTGCCAAAAGGATAATACATTTACAAATAGAATGTATTCTATTATAGTTTTTTTTTAGTAATACTGCAAAACTGCAATGATTTTCCATTTAAATGGAAAAAAAAAACCTCTTTACATTTTTTAGAAAATTGTTTCTTAAGGGGAAAAGGCGGGTGAGGGAAAGACTATGCCCTTCTCAGCAGAAATCATTGCCAGGGCATGAAGGTAATATATTTCATCTCCCAGTCTATTTTAATTTTAAAGGTTTTATTTTTTTTCCTTATCCTCACTTCCCTTTTCAGCTGCATGTTGTCTCATCAGCCCTCTGAGCTGATCTGATGTCATGGTTATTTTTCTCTCCTGTTAAAGGTGAGGGATGTTTCCAGGATTTGCCTTTGCTTTTTATGTTTGTGGTAAAGGAAATACAAGCAGCTTCTCTTTAATCAAATCAAGCTTAAAGCAAAATAGGGACACGGACATGGTTCTACATGTATAGGCAATCGGGATAAGCCAAACAGGATAGATTAAAGGTAGCATTTAAACTTACAGAGACCTGTTTCTTTTAGGGCTGTTCAACAAACTGGTAAGCTATGTGTGTGCTAAGAATTCTGTGAACTAAAGTAGTCTTTTTCTGTTATGCACAATTGAAGGAAAATGACTATATATTCAATGCTAAGTATGTAATGCCACCTAATACAATCTTTATCTGCAAATTACTGAAATTATACATTGGATGCCAATGGGAAAAGATCTGGAACCATTCCAATTAGTCAAGCTATTTTAATAAAACAGGGGTAAGGAGCTGTTAGCAGGATACTAGTTGAGAAACCATGTTTATTTGTAGGGTCCTGGCTAATTCTTCTCTGTAAACCAATCTCTATTAGATTCAGATCATTCTCTCCGTATTTGATATTGAAACTGAGCTTAGGCTCAGCATAATGAAATGAAGAAGGAAATGAACTTCAACTCTTCCTTTGTGAAAGCGGGATAATATTTCCTATACAAACACTCGTGATGGAAAATGACAAGAAAAATCACAGCATTAATCAGAAGGCTTCAGTTAGAACAATTTGCAGGAACAGATGGAGATAAAGGGTTTGATAATAGATTGGGGGCATCTTAAAACAAGGACACTAGTGATTAGGAATTCTATTCAGTTGTAAGCACATTCCTTTCTTGTCTTACCAGCATGTGAAATGGTATAGTTGCTGTGTGTCACTCAGGCCACAGTTTAGTGGTTTATATTATGCACTACACATTTTCAGTGTCATCAGGTTATGGAGCTTTTCTGCATTTGTGACCAACACATTCCTATATTTTCTCCCTCTCATACCTCCAGGGCAGAAGGAATTCTCTTTTGTTGAAGCCCTGGTGCAACGGAAGACCTTCAAAACAAGCCAATGTTCTACCTCATATAAGATTACTATCTCTTATAGATCTAAAGACCCTATAAGAGCTTTAGGATGAGAGAATAAAAGGCTATTGATGGTGATCTCAACTTGAGGGATACTGAACAGGTCATGGTATCTGTCCAAATTTGTCCTTTTGACTAAACTTCCAACATAAGAAAGCCAATTTCAAGGGAAATACAACAACACCTGTGAAAGAATGGTCTTCGTTTGATAAGAGCTTATTGTTAATTGCAGTAGATATCTAAAAGCATGAAGCTTGGGACATGAGCTATGAGACAGGCAAAGAGTGGAAAGAGAAATGGGAAATAGGGGAACATAAAGAAGAAAAGCATTCATTCATTCAATATCTAATATGCACATACTGAGCAGCTCATATATCAGGGTCTCTGCTGGACAGTGAGACAGAGAACAGACATTCACCAAGATAGACAGGTTCCTGCACTCTGGGAGCTTTTATTTTAGTGAGAAAGGACATACAATAAACAGATAAATGGTAAATAAAGGAGATAATGTCTGATAGTGATAAATAGTGATAAGGGAATAAAATAAGATGATAAAAAGTACTGAGGGGAGGGGAGAAGGAGAGATACTTGAGATGGAATACTCAGATATAATCTCTCTGATGAGAATGCATTTAAAATGAGACTTGAATAAAGAGAAGAAGCCAGGCTTGCAAATTGTCAGGGAAATGGAGTTCCAGATAAACTTCAAGTGTAAGGACCTTGATAATTATTTTTTTCCAACAAACTTTGTCTGTTAAAGGAATGCAGGATGGCATGTAGTAGTAGAAAAGAGCAGGAGGTAAGTTTGGAAAAGTGGGAAGGCCAGATACTGGGTTTCAGAGGTCATCTTAAGAAGACTCAATTTTATTCTGAACTAAATGGGGAATTATAGAGACTTTTAAGAAGGTTTTTAAGTTGGCTAAGTCTGCCACAACAGAATATCACAGTCTGGATGGCTTAAACAACCACATTTTATTTTCTCACAGTTGTGGAGGCTGGAAAGAGCAAGATCAAGGTGCTGGCAGGGTTGGTTTCTGGTGAGGCCTCTCCCCCTGCCTTACAGGTGGCAGTCTTACGGCTGCATCCTCACATGGCCTTTTTCTGTGTATGCACACTCCCGGTGTCTCTTCCTCTTCTTATAAGGAATCCTATTAGATTAGGATGCCTCCTAATGACTTTATTTTAAAGGCCTATCCTTAAATATAGACATCAGACATTAGAACTCCAACATGTAAGTTTGGGGAGACACAACTCAGTCCATGACAAAAGTCTAGGTGGCATTTGTAAAGTGCCCCCTTGGCTGCCATGTGGAGCTTGGATGTAAGGTGGGATCATGATGATATAGAAAGAGCAGAGACAATGTTCCATTTCTGTACTTTATGCTAATGTCTTCCCCCAAGTTTCATCATTGTTAGATGCATGTAAACAGACATAGAAAAACTAAATTAGCTAAATTAGCTTTTCTTGTTAAATACATAGGTCAGCGTTCAAATAAAAGTCCAAATAAAAGAATCTTGAATGTGCTAAAAATAAACAAACAACAACAATAAAAAACCATAAAATTTTTTGTCAGTTTCTATTCTTCCTGTTTTAAAGACTGCAAGGTCATGGGTTTTTCTGTCTATAAATTCCAAGAAAGACACTGTTGTAACATCTGTAGCAATATCAACATAGTAAAAGTCTCATAGATCATAAAGGTCCTGCCTCCCACACCAGGCAGTTTGCCACTGTTGTTACATGACACCAGAACAAGTGATTTGTTGGCCATGCCCCACTTACCAAGGCCCTTTCAAAGCTTGCATAATGGCCCTAGACATGTTGAAAAAGAAAATCCTTTCCCTTACCTCCAACCAACTGTAGCAGAAAGTAAGAGAAATGGGGTTATAATGATTGCTACAAATTTTGAGCCTATAATACATGCCAGCTAAGTGCTTTTGAATTGCATTTTCTTTTGAATAGAGAACAAACACACGATGGGTATTTTTAACCCAATTTTAGAAATAATCAAATGAGGCTTGGGATGAAGCAAGCAGGGCCAAGTTCTGACCCTGATGACCTTCATAAGCATTGACTCTAAGCTATGTGCAGTGGCACATATCTCTGCACCCCAGCGGGGTTTCACTTTTAAAGTTATGCAACACAACAAACAGCAGAATTCTCCGCAACCATCAAAACCTCATCCAGATGCACAAGTTGTACAAAAAGCTCTTGTCCATTCTGATAAAAGATGTGATAATCCTTAAGATATGTACATATAGCATCCTAACCAACAATAGTCTTCCCTTTATGGCTGCTAAGTTTGGACTATACACAGCTTGCCAAAATAGAACAATACAGAGGAGTACAGTTTACAGAATAAGACACTACTGTTTGAATGCCTGCTGCCCCACTGACCTTTTTTATGAGCTTGATTCTCACTGAATAGTATGGTTTGAGTGAGAGATAGGGGAAAATATTCAATTGTTTTCTTGTCGCACTTGGAGCCCCATTTGATCAATCTGTGAAATTGCACACACACACACACACACACACACACGCACACACACACATTTTAAAAAAATTAGGAGCATGCATGCCTCCTATTCTGCATTATGTCATGCAAATACTTCCATGTCAATATACAATCAACTACAAGGTAACACTATAGTTATTCCTGTTTCTTTCTGCAAAAGCCAAAGGATAGGTAGGATCAGCAAAGGTCTTGCTAACTAGTACTAATGCAATCTGTCATTTGTTTCCTCTGAGCCAGGTACATGTCAGGCTATTTTTCCTCTGTGGTACTTTATAAGTTCTTCGGAAACATCCACTGCTAAAGATTTCTTCAGAAAGAACTACAGCTCTATTGATTCACAGAAATGTGACTCTACCAGTGGGCAGCTTCAGATTTCCCCTCACCCTCAGGCATTTGGTGGCAACACTTTCAGCATAGGGTTCCTTGCTCCTCTAGGCAACGCTCTCCAACAATGCCAGAGTTGCTCTTTCTCACAGGTGGTTCACATCTAGTCAAATGGAAACATGCACAGTTGATCTCTCATCTACAGAAATGCAATTGCTTCACAGATACAGCCTCTCCTTTGCTGCCCCAGAAACCTTCATGGGGTAAAATGTAATGCATTCTTTTGGAGGAAGCTTGAAGTGAGAGAAAAGGACACCCTGGCCAAGGCATGGATGGATAGAACTCACAGCATCAACAATTATCTCCAAATAAATCCTTTATCTAAATTTCAGCATCTTCTTTCTTAGTTTCTTCAGTCTTAAAGAATGAAAATGAGTGGCCAATAGCAGAAATTTCATTTCTTTGCTCTTAATCAACACTTACAAATTATCTATAGCTGGTCTATAGACTCACTTCAAATGTGGAGTTACTGACATTTGGCACCACAGATGAGTCTGAGAGTATTTACGGTCATAAAAACATATGTGCACGAATAGATAGCTTGCTATGAACAGTAGTTACATCCAGAGAGTTGATTTAGATAAAAGAAAACTTCTTCATTATTTGCATTTCCTCTCATTAAGGACTTACCATTTTATAATTATAAAATAAGATGTTTTTATGAAAATAGCTTCTACCTTATGAGTTGTTGGGAGCACTTCTAGAAGGGTTTGGAACAGATTAAATCCTGGTTTAATGTGGCTCTTATTGCTATAATTATTATTATAGTATTATACCATGCATTCGGCAAATATTTAGTGAGCGTTATCTTTTGTGTAAGACATCGCAATTTTCTAGGCATGTAATAACAAACTAGACAAACCTGTTTCCAGCCTTAATGTCTGTTAAAGAAGACTAAGAAAAGTTAAGTAAATGAGTAAATACATACCATTATTACAAATTATAATGAGTGCTAAGCAAACAAGGAACAATGAGAGATAGAGAAATAAGATGATTAAAGTGGTCATCCACTTGCGTGGTCATGCGAGGTCTCTCGGAATGGACATTTAGACTGAGACCCAAAAGATGAAATACCTTGGAGAGAAAAGCCAGGAGGGGGAAATTACCAATAGAGAGAAGAGCATTTCCCAAGCCAGGAAAGAAGTTGGTATGTTTGAGGAACCAAAATGCAAGACCAGAATTGATGGAATCTAGCAAGCAAGGGAGACTATGGTATGAAATGATGGTGCACAATTCTAGAATGGTGAAAGATAGCAAGGCCTCCAAATTCACAGCTTTGCAAGCTGTGGCCCGGATTGGATTCCATTCTAAATACATCATGATTGTCTTGCGTCGTCTATTATAGCATGTCACACAACATAAACCTGGAGAAAGAGGAGTGACCCACTGAAAGATTTCCTTTGCTTTAAAATCATAAAGATTTATGTTCCTTGTCCTTTAACTAATAAAACCTATGAAGATAAATATGGTGAGTGTCCTGTTTACTATTATATATCCAGCACTTTGAAAATGATCTGGCACAAGATAAGCTAGATTAAATATTTTCCAGATGAATGAACACATAATGTCAATATAACAGTGGCTGAATGCTTGAGCTGTGGAAACTGACAGACCTGTATTTGAATCCTTACTTTCCAAGTGTATTGGCTGTATGGCCTTGCACAAATACATTAAATACTTGAATTAAAGGCTAATTCAGGGAGCCCCTGAAAGACTAATTTCCTGAAGGATGGCCTCCCAGCAAAATAGTTGGTCTCCTACAGAACAAGGCCATTTGAGTATTGAAAATGGCTCCCTGGAAGCTGGCCACACCTGGGAGCTTCAGGCAATCAATCATCGTTCTCTGAGGCGGCAGTGGACTATACTGAAATCATAAGGGCATGTCATATAGTGGGAAGACTTGGCCTCTCACTAAGAATGTGCCGAGGTTTAGGCAAGACAGAAAAATTTCAACAACCCAGCTGCAACCAATGCATGGATTATTGCTCCTATTTACGCCAGGGGAAGCACTTACTGCTCCACCAATCCTGAATGTGGAGGCACAAGGACAGGGCTTGGAGGCTACTAGTCTACCACGTTATAATAAGCCAGCTTCATTTTCATCAGGGAGATCAGTGCTACCCCTAACTTTGCAGCTGGAAAGCCAACAACCCTTAGCTATGTTTCCTTTCTGTACCTGCTATCTAGTTCTACCTAGATTCCTGTGCACTCCCCAGGGCACAATGGACATTAGATGATACCTATGTCTATCTCTGAACTTCCAGCAAACACTCTTCCAAATCCGAGGCTGCAAACTGTCAGGTCGTTTGTTCTATTTTTGTTCTTCATGACTCTCAGCCTCAGGTTTATTTATTTATTTTTTTCTTTTCTTTAATAATTTTTAAATTACATTTTTCTAGAAAGCAGGTCTCCCTATGTTGCCCAGGCTGGTCTTGAATTCCTGGGTTTAAGCAATCCTCCCACCTCAGTCTCCCAAAGCACTAGGATTACAGGCATAAGCCACCATGCTGGGCCTCAGGTTTCTTATGAGTATAATATGTATAAAAATCATACCAACTCTATATGGATGTTTTGGATATTAAGACAATGTAAGCAAAGAGTTTTGTACCTTACTTGTAAACCTGCTTTAATAATCTGATATTTTTCATTGTGAAATGTTGTGCTTAAATATGATTTTTAAAAAATACTTTTAAAAATGTTATTAGTTTTGATTACTGACTTTGGCACATTCTTAAATCTTGCTTCTAAAGTGAATATTTCCCTCCTTTTGCCCTAGTCCCATCCCTGTCTTACCTAATATATACTAAACACTAAATAAATATTATTCATTCTTTCTGTTGTTGTTGTTACTCATATTTACACACACTCTCTTCTCATTCTCTCTCAATTTTTCTCTCCTCCTTTATACACATGCATACATGCACATACACATACAGACACCTCAAAAGGCTATTACTATACCTGCATAGTTATTTATTCATATACAGCTTGCCTTCTGAAAAATATACAGTGCATTTTATCATATAGCCTTTTAATTTTTAATACTTCCTATCATAACACCCACCACACATTGTTTTAGAAAGGATTCTATGCTGGAATTGCTGTGTAACGTGGGCTTAAAACATGCTGCTGTTATACAAGACGGTCTCATCTAATTTGATCAACAATTTTCACCATTCTAGAATTGTGCATCAGGAAACAGCAGCAGATTTAGAATGCAGCACAACTTCTTATAATGCCCAGTAAGAGAAAATAGCCAAGGATAAATCTGATCTCCACAAGCTTTTTTTAATATTCTCCTACTGCACTGAAGTAGGACAGTGATCAAATTCAAGGAATATACTTTAAGGAAGAGCTACAAACAACCACTCTATGCATTATCGAAGGTGTACACATGGCTAAGAAAATGGTCATTTACTTATTACCATGTGATATTATTAATTTTTTTATGTTTTAAAAAATATACAGGTGCAGTGGCTCACATCTGTAATTCCAGCACTTTGGGAGGCCAAGGCAGTATGATCCCTTGAGCCAAAGAATTCTAGACCAACCTAGGCAGCATAGTGAGATCCTGTCTATACAAAAGATAGAAATAATGCCAGCTAGGTGTGGTGTTGCACACCTGTAGTCTCTGCTACTCAGGAGGCTGAGGTGGGGGGATTGCTTGAGCCCAGGAGATGGAGGCTGCAGTGAGCCATGATCATGCCACTGTATTCCAGCCTGGGCAACAGAGTGAGACCTTGTCACATACACACACACACACACACACACCCCAAAACAAAATAAAAAAACACATAATAGCAATATGTGATTTTCACAGCTATGAGGTTTACCTTTCATTCATCTCACAATTGTATGCTAATATTTTCAGTATGTGCCATACTTAACTCTTGATAACATGCCCATTATAAAAACAACAGAGAATGGGGGAACGCTGGAAGACAAAGTAAGAGAAGTAGAAAGGAAGAAGGACAGAGTAATATGGAGGCAGAAACAGATGCTTCCAAGTAACAAAGTGTTTGAGTGGAAACTCTAAATTCTGAAAATCAGTTTTGATCTTAGAGAGAACAAAGCAAGTCTTAATAAAAAAAATCTGAACATCATAGTAAAAATTGTAAGGAAAATTAAATATAAAATCTACATTATACATGCGGTGAGCTTCCCTAGATTTTCATACTTCCTGCCAACAAAAGGCTTGTTCCATGATTGATGACAGAATTTATTAGCTGAGATCTAAATTAAAAAAAAAAAGAAACAAAATTTGGAATAATTAGGTTAAAGAAAACAAAAGACAAGTGGTATAGCTTTCAGCCAAACGACCTTCAAAGAGCAAGAATCAGGAGTTGTGTATATGCCAGCAAAACATCCTGATCATCTTGAGGTAGGTGCTGTCTTGAGAGTGTGCAGAATTAATGAAGTCCCTCACTGGATACTTTAAAAATATATCTTTCTATTATCGGGTTCTATAGAATTGGAAAGTGCCAGACGGGAGAGAGGCTTTCATGAATGATTAAATGATCAAAGAAAATAAAATGAAGATGAGCTGCCAGCAAACCCTTGAGGGTCATATTATGGGCATAATAAAAGTGACATGAAATAAAATTCTTGGGAGTATTTGCCATTTGGGTTTACAGATAAGCAAGGGGGAGAATTTATGCAATTCTTTTAGTAACTGACTTTCTCCAGACTTTGCATATAGGCACTCTCTTTGCAGACCATTCTCTTTTTGTGTGAACAGAGTCTATTCAGAAGAGAACCCTCTTTGTTCAGGGTACTATAAGTCACTATAATGAGTGAGACCATCTTTCTCTAGTGAAGGAAATATTTGTAGTTTCATTTTAGGAAAATGCTAAGCACCAAGTTGATTTTTAAAAGTAGGAGGAGTGTCAAAGGGGATTTCACTGCTGCTAAGGAGCGAAGCTTTGACTTCCCATTTGTCATCCATCATCTGCATCTTTCTCTTCTGACTCCAAAGTTACATACTACGCAGTATTTGATTGCTAATAACTGACAGGTGTCCTGCATTCTAGTAGACTTGTAATGAAAAATAATTGTCTATGGATGGAGAAACACCTTAGACAAACATTTTAATATAAAATTAATTCTAGCAATTTGGATAGTTTTACTTACAATTTTAGATGCAATGTTCTGGTAAAAGAAATATCTAATGCTAGAACAGTTTATCTTTTTTTAATATTAAGAGGCACAATATTTTACAGTAAATTGTCTTGCATAGCCTGCTTTCTTTGGATATTCTGTGAAACAAATCTTGTGAGATCTAAAAAAATCTCCAAATTTGCTAGTGAATAATCCCAAAGAAAATATTCTGACATACTCCACTTCTAAGTTATTGTTTAAAGCATAATAGGAAAAGAACCATTAATCGTCATTATTTAGGCTTCCCATAAAACATGCAGAATGAGATAGTCACTGACTCTAGAACCCAGATATCAGTCAGACAGTACGGAACCACTTGCATATGTGTCATGTAAGTGAGAAAGAATAATCACCATTTCATAAGCTCATTTATTTTGGTTTGGTTTTAAGTGAACCTATAGAGTCTTATAAAGTAACTTAGTTAATGGAAGACATAACTTAATTCTTTTCAAGATTTAAAAAAAAAATCACAAAGACAATATAGGTTTCAAGATTAGGAGGAAAATACTATAGGCCTGATATCAGGAGACAGGATTGCACAGTCCTCTGGAGAAGGACCTCTTGTAAACAGTATGATGGTATTGCTTGCAGAAATAGTTGTTCATTGTAGAACAGGTTTTCTTTATCCAGGTCCACAACATGTTCATGGGGGATCAAAACCAAATTGTTTCCCTTTTGAAAGTATCCAAAACACAATGGCATTTGGATATCATTTTGATGGAGTAATTCCAAAAAGACATACAAATGAGGAGCTGTTGTTATTTTTGTCCTTTATTTTTTGAGACCTTCAGATGACAGTGAAAATTGTTGGTGAAACAATAGCCCACATTTACTCTTGGAGCTGTCTACTTAGATCCCTAGAGGATTTTTCTAGACAACAGAGAAACCCCATATTGCACTGGGACACCAGGTTTTATGGTAGAGAAGGCACAATACAAGGAGCTTTAACAGCATTTACTTAAGTCTACCTAAGAGGTTGTGTCCGAGACTCTGTTCCATGGACATTTACTTATTAATTTGATACACAGAGATGAAGAGAGCAACACAATAACACAGGAAGTGACATTTATCAACACTCACCTAACACGCAGAGCTGTGTGCCATGGGTTAACCAAAGGGAATGGAAACAGAGAAGCCTGAATTCTGTCAAAATATTATAGGACCCTGGGTCCAACATATTCTTAGAAGATGTGAGTGGGGAGAAGAAATGTTATAAAGTAAACTGAGTAAAATTTAAAAGAGTTTATTTGAGCAAACAGCGATTCATGAATCAGGCAACTCCAAGCCAGAAGTCATTTAGACGCTCCATCAAGGAAGCACAAGAAAGAGGTTTTTTGTTGTTGTTGTTGTTTTTGGTTTTTTTGGACAAACATGGAAGTAAAGCAAGGAAAATAAATATTTTGATTGGTTTTGGTTCTATAATTGCCTTATTTGATGTGCCCTATTAGAAATTCTCTAGTTATATAATTATACATTTGTGGCTGCTTCTAATAGGTTGAGCTTAAGTTCTGTTTTTCTTTAATGCAGGAATTTACAAGAAATGGCCCAGGTTAAGTTTCATTATGTTTCACTTAACCTTAAGGTTAAAGTCACTTATGGAGCCTAATTTGCTTTGTCTGCTCAGGGATTCTTTAAGCCTGGTCTCCATTTTTATTTACATTAACAGGAGCCAGAAATAAACCAACAGAATTAGCCTAGAAAATCCAATTTTGTGAAAAAGCCAGACGCTGCAATTAAGACTTTCTTCCTCTAGATTTCAAGGTTCTTTGGTGATGATAGGCAAGGATTTCAGTCAGTCTGAAAATGATGGAAAATCAGACTTTCCAAAGGATAACTCTGAGGACATCACTGCTTCTCTGATAGACTTCCTTTTCACATTGTATCCTCCGCCGTTTTGCATTAGTCTAAAATTCTTGGCCTGGTATTCAAAGTCTAAAAAGACTGGTTTTAACCTACACCTCCACTCTAAGTTGTTGTCTCTTTACGATAACATAAGCTTTGCTCTTATTGTTCATTCCACATCATTTATGTTTTTTCACTCTCTCTCTCTGTTCACATTGCATTTTGACTTATAGGCAATTCTGCCCTCCTTGCCACATGTCCTAAACTCATCCAGCTTAAATGCTACCTCTTCCATAAAACTCCACAGGATTTCCCCCAGCAGGAAGCACTTCTTCCTTCAATGCTGCTTCTCTGTTCTTTATGCACTAGAGGACAGGCCACATAACAGCGAAAGAGAAATATAGGCTATAGAGTTAAAATGAACTGGGTTGGAGAGGACACCTTAAGGTCCCCAGTGTGTAATCATGGACATTTTAATCTCGCTGCATATCAATTTTCTCATCTCAAAGATGGGAATCACAAGAAGATGTGGTAAGGGTGCTAACATTGTACATTCCTTTCATCCATCCTCTTTTCCCCTTCCCTTTTGGAACTCCCTTCAGAATGATAGCTGATAAAGCTTTACCCTGTGAATTAATTTCCTCTTTACATGAAATCTCTGCCTCTATCCTTAGTTTCAATCCAAAATTTTCTAATACTTGGTGGACCTCACACTCAATAAGTCCCACATTAAACCCACCACCTCTCTGTTACTGTCCTCCAAATCCATTTGTCATATTGCATGGCTAATTCCCAGGGTTTGACAAAAAGAATCACAGGTTATTAGTCAACTAACAGATAAGAAAACTCAACCACAGAGAGGAAATGTAACCTGTAATGTACATACAATGAATACAACCAGGACCTATTGAGTATCTGCTCATTGAAGGCAAAAACCTAACTTTTCTTGTTGAGTGTTATATCTCTCAGAGTTGGCACAGGGCCTAGGTACTCAATAAATGTTTTAAAATAAAATATAGATCTCTTGTTTTTAGCATTCTTTTTATTATATTATACCTTTAGACTTATCAGAAGCTCTTCTATTATCTGGGTATTTATTGTTACTTATTTTAAAAATGTGGTTTCTCTGGAAAGACAAGGGCAGAAGTTGGCACCATTCTTAAGACATCCTTTCTGTCATGTGGCCTGCTCTCTGAGTGCCTTCCTGCAATACCAGCATTCTGACATGCTCACTTTTTTACCGGTCATACATCAGTGGGTTTAATTAACTTTTTAAAATAACACTAAATTTTGCTTCCCCAGGACAGAGCATGTACTCTGTTTGTCCACGGCAGAATCAATGTCTGTGCCTGGATCTTTTATGAAATATATAGCCCCTAACTTTGTCTTTCAGCGAGTGATGCAAATGACTTTCTTTGGGTCTTTAATCATTTTGGGATGATGGCATCTCTTAATCAAGCTATTGCTGAGTTCCCTAGAACTGTGCCAACTATAGAAACTGGTCGTGCAAAAAGTTGTTCACCCGTGGGTGATGACAAAAACTTCTTTATAATAGAAAGACAAAATACAGTAGCTGTATACTAAGTGCATACCAATTATTTAGTGCATATTCTCACACCAAATAATTTGTTATCGAGGTTTAAAATTTATAACAAAAATATGTTATCTTGGTAACAGCTATTCTCCCAGGCAAGGTGGCAAACCTTCCAAAAGTAGACGTATTTGTGAATTCACAGTATGCCTAAATGCCTTTCTGTCATCTAAAGTAAGCATATTTGTGAATCCTTCCAATGTGCCTATATGCCTTTCTGCCACCTAATGTCACCCCAAGAAACATGCTCTATCCTTCCTTCCTTCTTTAAAATTCTGTTTAAAAGGTTGCTTGGAGAAGTCTCACAGGTGCCTCTACAATCATGAGATTACCAATGTCTGTGCCAAGAGTACTATATTGTGTTTCCAGAGTTTGCAATCCTAGGGGCACAAGATCAATATCAGGTTTCATGTAGATGATGAAAAATTGGCCTCATTATGCATAAGCATAACCAACCCAATACACAGGACAGCCCTGTTTAATAGCTGTCATATTAACTCCAATTTACAGAGATTGAACCAGGGACCAGAAAGATAAACTCTCCAATATCATGCGGTGAATAAAGTGTTAGAACATAGGTAATACCCCAAATAATTGGTACTTTGTAAATGGTATCATCTAAATAATATTACTTGCCAGGTACGGTGATATCTCCCATAGTCCCAGCTACTCATGAGGCTGCAAATGGTAGGATAGCTTGAGGCCTGCAGTTCGAGGCCAAAGTGCTCTATGATCATGCCGGTGAGTAGCCACTGCACTCCAGCCTGGGAACACAGAAAGTCTTCATTTCTGAAAATAAGCAAACCAGCAAAATTACTGGGTTAAAGAAAATTTTTCCCCCAAAAAGGAGTAGAAGTTAGAGGTCTCTGGGTTTTGCAGGCAGTAGGAACACGTTCTCCAATTCTGGACATCACTTCAGTGTGCTGGTGAAACATCTAGAGGTTGAAGTTTGGCACACTTAGGGAGGCCAGCCCCTGGCCCCTGACTCCTGGCTATCCCTGCTTTAGTGAAGAATCACATGCCATCATGTGGCATGGAACCCCAGAGCCACCAGTCTTCCAGGAAACACACAGGCTTGAACAATAAGGCCAGCAGCAACAATCGTGACAGGATGGAGACTAGAACTTGCTGTATTTTTCTAAAAGCACAGACACCTCCCATAAATGAGTGAGGAATTAATAGAATTCCTACTCTTCCCCCGCTCCCCCAGTGTTCTGTTGCACACCTGAGTTTGCTAACTACATCTCATCCACCACATATATCTCTCCAACAAAAAGAAATATTGATTTGCAGTCCTGTGAAAGAGAAAAAAATATTTGTGAAGGGAGTTGTATGGACTTAGAGACAAGGAAAATAAAATTCTGCCAACAGATTTATCTCCAGCTGGTGCACAGCAGAATGCACGGACCTGGCCACTTCAGGAAGCCGGCACCTTCTCATCTCATTTTATCTCCAACCAGTTGTCAGACATCATTTCATTTCTACCAAAATGGGTAGACTTTTATCTGCCACTGTAAAGTTTCCCTGTAGCCGTTCTGCTTTAATCAGAAGCATAGCATGGAGAGAAAGGTCAGAGAATGATTTGGATCTATGAAGTCCCGCCAGCCCAATGCACAGAGGCGTGATTTTAAGTAACAATCCCACTTTAGAAGTGTGTACACAGTTCTGAAGCACTGCCATGAACAGTTTTTAAAAAGTCCATTGGATTTTTTTCATTTTCCTCTAAAGTAAAAACACATGCAAGAAACATAGTATATATAAAGCGGTTTCTTAATTCATTTTGTACATTAAAGAACTGCCTGGGAAATGCATATGAGCTTGAAGAGATCTCAGACAATAATAGGAATAATGACTAAAAATTTGTGGGACAGAAAACTTTAAAAAGAGACTAAAAATTTTAGATTGGTAATTATTATTTTTATCTGTGTATTATTTTTATCTGTGAGTATTAAATACTTTTAATCAGCAAACTCAAAGCATTGCAGACTACTCGAACTTCTCACTATACATGCATCAAAACATCACTATATACCTCATGAATATGACCAATTACTATGTGTCAATTAAAAAATAAAACTTTCATAAATGTTAACAATTTTTTAAAACCCAGTATATTAGGTTATTCCATCATTCAACCAAATTTTTCTATGTTAAGATGAATTTTTTAAAGGATTAAAAAAACAAAAAAAAAACAAAACAAAAAAAAACAATGTTACCTGTTTGCAGTTTACTACCATGTCTCAGAATAAAAATTTTAGGGACAGTTGTATCAACAGATTCAAAAATACCATATATCAAATAATTTAGAAATAAATAAAGATGGTATGCTCTAGATAACCTTGTTGATGACCCAAAATGTGACTGTAATGATAATGAAAACACTGATGGCAAAGATGATTTAAAGAATTTAAATAACATTGTTTAATGAAATATGTGAAAAAATGTATCACATGTTAATTTTAACATGCATTGGCAACCAAATTAATTAGTAAGTAGAAATCTATTATAAGAGTTTAAATAATCAAGTGTGTAAAACAAAGAAAACCTCTTGCAGAATCTTTTCCACTGGGAAATATCTTATATTTGATGATTTTACATATGTAAAAGTATGCATACATAATATATCCTATATATTTATACTTAAGTATAAATAAAACTAAAATATATAGCAGTGATATACAAACTGTTATTGTATTCTTACAGAACAACATTATAGAGTAAAAATAGTGGGTATCATCATTTGAACTTTTTAATTTTACTTTTTAAAATAACTTTAGATGAAGAAAAGCTGCAAAAGTAGTACCTCTGTATCCTTCACTCAGCTTCCCCTAATATATACATCTAACATAGCCATACTAAAGTTATAGAAAACAGAAAATTAACATTTCTTTGTCTTCATGACCTTGACACTTTTAACAATGATTGTTTCCTGAAGAATGTCCTTCAAGTGGGTTTGATGTCTTCTCATGATTAGAATGAGGTTATATATACAGTTTCAACAAGAGTAACACAGAGGTGATGTGTCTTTCTCAATGCATCGTATCAGGATATACATATGTTTATCTTATTACTAATGGTGTTAACCTTGATAACTTGGTTAGAGTGCTATCTACCCAGTTTCTCCTTTGTAGTTATCTTTTCCTTTGTAGTTAAAAAGTATACAGGGTAGAGTCAATTTTAGATGTGCACATTTTCTATTTCTCATTGTACTCTCCCCCACTAATTTTAGCATTCATCAGTGGTTTTTGCCTGAAATAATTATTTTGATGGTGTTTATTGAATGATGTCTCTCTTTATTAGTCTATTTGATTAAGCTTTTCTTCTTTAGGGATTCTATTAATATTATTAATCATTATTATTCCTTCTCTGCCTGTCTTTTATTTCTCCTGCCTGTTCTTCAATCATTTTTTAACTCTTTCTTTATCTCATTTTCTTTCTCTTCATTGATTATCTTTCTTCAGAAAACCGTGTTAGTCCGTTTTCACATTGCTACAAAGAAATACCTGAGGGGCCTGGCTCGGTGACTCACACCTGTAAACCCAGTACTTTGGAAGGTCAAGGTAGGCAGATCACCTGAGGTCGGGAGTTCGAGACCAGCCTGATCAACATGGTGAAATCCCGTTTCTACTAAAAATAGAAAAAATTAGCCAGGCATGGTGGCACGTGCCTATAATCCCAGCTACTCGGGAGGCTGAGGCAGGAGAGTCACTTGAACCCAGGAGGCGGAGGTTGCAGTGAGCCGAGATCGTGCCATTGCACTCTAGCTTGGGCAACAAGAGCAAAACTCTGTCTCAAGAAAAAAAAAAAAAAAAAAAGAAAGAAAAGAAATACCTGAGGATGGATAATTTATACAAAAGATGTTTAATTGGCTTACAACTCTGCAGGCTGTACAGGAAAGACAGTGAGTGGCATCTGCTTCTGGGAAGGCCTCGGGAAGCTCCCAGTCATGGCAGCAGGCAGAGTGGGAGCAGGCACATCACATGGTGAAAGCAGGCACAAGAGTGCAAGCGCCAAGGTGCTACACACTTTTAGAAGACCGGATCTCACAAGAACTCACTCACTATCACGAGGTCAGTACCAAGAAGAGCAGTGCTAAACCATTTCCACATCCAATCATCTCCCATCTGGCCCCAACTTCAGCACTGGGATTACGTTACAGCACAAGATTTAGGCGGGGACACACATCCAAACTATATCACTCTCTATTAAAGTTTTATTTCAGTCTCTTCTCTCCTGTAATTTATTTTTTATTCTGGAAATAATTTGGCCTTTTTTTTTTCATTTTTTTCTTGAGTCCAATTAAGTCTCTCTTTATTTCTCTCAACTTTGTGTCTATTTTGATGTTTAGATTTTGAATTTCTCATTCACGGTGGTTTTCATATCCTCAAATGCTTATTTGAGTATATTTAATACTGTTTGGAGTGTTGGCTTACAGTTTTCTCTGTTTCCTAGAGAATTTTCTGCAGCTGATGTATTTGGAATTTTGTTCTCTGAATTTTTACAATAGCTCTATATGTATTTGTTAATTTTCCTTTTGTGAATTTTCACGGTATTGAGGTATTTTACCGGATTTTTAGAAGCACCCTATTCTGTCCATGTAGATAGTAATGGATTTTGTTGTTTGCTCTCATGGTAGGGGAGAATTTAAAATTCTTAGATTCTGTTGCTTGCAGATCCTAAGTTTTACCTTAAAGACCTAAATTTTTCTTTTTTTTCTTTCCCCTTCATAATCCAACAAAGGGGGTTGTTTCTTCCTTTTATTTCCTTTTCCTCCTTTAAAAACCATGCATATCAAAACCACCCTTATAAATCATGCATACTTATACGTTTCTCCTAATCTGTTCTGTTCTACCTTGACACTTTTTTTTAGTATTTTCAAACTAATGGTTGTGGCTTTCTATTAAACTTAGGCTTCATAGATAACTGTACCTTCTCTCTTCAAAATTATTTTCCATCTGTCTTTCTTTGTTATAAAGTTTTGCAGGGGGCAGGGGTAGAGAGGCAGCACAAGGGAGTATATAGCTAGGATCTGGTGACTTTCCTTCTTTTACTTAAGGTATTTTAAAAATTGAACATGGTAGGTTTTTCGTATTATCCAGAGCATTATATATATATATATATATATATATATATATATATATGATGTTATTTATATATCTATAAGATATATATATTTATGTATATATAAAATGTTCTTATATATATATATATTATGTTTTTTATATTTATGTAATTCCTCTTTTCATTGTTCTGTATTGCTTTGAGAGGAAATATTGGGTATGTGGGTTATCTTCAGTCACCTAGAAAGCTTTCTAAAAATATTACCTTTTTGTTCCTTTGTCTTTTTTCTGATCTTGTCTCCTTTCTAATCTTGTCTCTTTTTCTTCTTCCAAACTTCCTCCTTCAGGCTATGTTATTAAAATACAAGCTTTAATATTTATGATAGAAATATTTATGCTTGAATTCTTCTTTTCAAAAGAGACAAATAATTGTGCTATGGAAAAGAGTACAATAGTAGGTTTTCTAATCCACGTAGCCCTCATTTTTTTATCCTAGAGTCAGAGGAGAGTAGCATCAACCTGATTTGTGATTTAATATTTTTGTTTTTAAATGAGGAAGCAATGTCATGGCATTAGTTCTTGTATATGTATATATGTGTGCATGGTATATGTTTGTGTTTATGTACTTTAAATCATAAAACACAAAGTACCTGTTTCTAACTCATAGGGCACGAGATCATCAGATACTTTGTGCTTTCCTCACATTTTCTCTTGTTTAGGTCATTTGCATTGTACACATAAAACATCAAACTAATAGAATTATTTTCTCATCTCACTTCAGTATGTTGCGTCTCCTTTAGAGTATTCATAGTTCCCTGAAATTTCTTCACAAATCTCTAGTCAGAAATGAAAGAAGATATACTTTTTACAATTATGAATGTCCAATTTTAAGTAATTTTTAATAATTTCTTCATTACATAGTGCTGCTATTGCAAAGGGTATGTATTCCATGGTTCATTAGCCTTTGGCCTATCTCTTCCATGATTCACTGACACATCAACTGTCAAAACCACAGTATGGCTGGGGATATCTCCCAAGCTGCTATAGTCAGTAGGGGGACATTGGCACTGAACTAGCCAGACACAGGGAAGACTTAGCAGCCACCTTAGCAAACAGCTGCTCAGGGTCCCAGCATGATGAAACCAAAGCCAAGGCTACACAGCTAACCATGGTCAGAGAGAAAACAGGTTGGGAGATAAGAATACACAGAACAGCTCTCTGGAAGCAGCAACCTCCAGCATTCCTCAGACAAATCATGATGTCACATCCTTTCCAGTCCAGCTGGGAGCTTCTTTTACTATTTCCAACTACATCATGAACACAGTTTTCAGACTGGAATGGTAAAGAGGTTTCTTGCACACTAACTTTAAAGTTAGTGTGTTTCTTGCGCACTAACTTTAATCTGTCGGCTGTAAATTATGGAACTTATATGAGTTGATGAACAGTCTATCCCAGTGTGCCTAGGATGTTATTACCATTTCAGACATTTTACTGATGCATATTTATTAATAGGTTTCACTTTGACTCTCAGGAGGGTCCTAGTTTCAATCATCAATTACACTGTCACCTCACCTGTGAGAAAGACCCTGAGTCTTCCTAAAGTTCCCTAGAAATATTTTTGATTGATTTGTAATGTCTCCCCAGAGTTACGAATAGTTCAAAACCTGAGAGAGATGGCTGCAGAGCTCATATACCTCGCATTTGTCATGTCCATATTAATGTATGAGCTTGTGGCAAATACTTTGTTTAGCTAGGAGAGTAAAGGAAGCAGGCAAATAGGAGTGTATAACTTGACAACACGTTTCTATATTGGCATTTGTAGATCACATTAATGAGACTGATGATACTTAGGTCTATCAGTTGATTAAGGTAAGTGCTTGATAAAAGTTTTATGTCATTGTCTTATTTCCTTGATTGTAAGATGCATATTTTTCACATTTTATCATTGCTGAATTCAGGAATTGTCCTATAATTGATGTAGTTTAATTAGCAGCATATTCTCTTTTAGTGTTACATAAAGTACTAGTGCATTGTACATGCCTTGATTTACTTTCTTTCCCAGTTGCATCTGTCTTTTTAGGAGGTCTGTCTTTGGGCTACGAAAGCTAAAGAGTCTTAGAATTTACCACTCATTGGAGCAACCCTTACTTCTTATGGGTATTCTTAGAGTTATTTCTTAACTCTAGGGATCTATACTCCAGAGTGTTTCTGCAGGAGTTCTCCTGAGACCATATCAGTGCCTTGTTTCCTTCCTGTAGTAGGCAGAATGAGACACCCCCACAAAAATTTTCACATCCTAATCCTCAAAACCTGCAAATAAGTATGTCACATGGAAAAAAAATTAAGTTCATAGATGAGATTAAGACGGTTAAATTGTTAATAAGCTGACCTTAGATAGGAAGATTATCCTTAGTTATTCAGTTGGGTCCATTATGTTCACACACATCCTTAAATGTGAATGAAGTAAACAGAGAAGGAAGTCAGAATGATGAAAAGTGAGGACTCCACTTACTGTCGCTGGCTTTGAAGGAGAGGGAAGGGGCCATGAACCAAGATATGTGAGTTGCCTTCAGAAGCTGGAAAAGGCAAGAAAATGGATTGTTCTATAGCTTCCACAAAGGAACACAGTTCTACCCACACCTTGATTTTACCCTTGCAAGACGTGTGTTGGACCTCTGATCTAGAGAACTGTAAAATCCTAGATCTGTGCTGTTTTAAGCCATTATGTTTATGCTAGTTGATTTTAACAGTGATAGAAAATGAATGCACTCTCGTTTCCTGAACTGCTTAAAATCATTTGGTGACTTGTTGCACTCAAGGGTCATCTAACATTCTTGATTTGGCTTACAAGGTGCTGTATGATCAGCTTTGTGCCTGCATCTGTCAACTCTTCTTTCTACAGATGCCTTTCCTGTTCACAGCTTCTGCATGTTTTTTACTTTTCCCAGAGCTGCTTCTTCTACCTTTTTTCAACCGGCCAACTTCACCTCTTCTTCCAAGTTCTGTTTAGTACTTGTCTAAAAGGGCATCTAAAATGATGTTCAGACTTCTAAACATTTAATTAAAACTTGGTAAAAATTTAAGTAAATAGTCATTATGCATGATCTGATATGTTACACTCCTTTTCCCCTGCTAGATGGTACATTCCCTGCAAGCTTAGATGTTCATTTTGTTCCGCCTTGTGAACCAAGATCTAGTACAAAATTTGGTTTAATATATTTCCTGATCGAATGATCAATTTTATGTTGCAAACACAGAAGAGATAAACTTGAGAATCAAAGAAGATAATAACTTGCCCAAGGTAACACGGCTGGTAAAAGGCAGATGCAGAATTCACATTAAGGTCTTTTTGGTGTGAAAGTTTAAAGGCTTATTATAGAACACTCTCTTATATTGCTTCTTATGGACTTTTAAATTAACTTCAGACTACAATATATAAAATTTAAGGTTGGACTAGGTTTGTAAAAGACATTCAATATGTAAGCAGAGAATACAAAAAAGATAGTTGGGGGGCATATACGCAAATACATAAAATATATAAATAAAATAAAGTGGGCAAAGCACTGTCATGGAAGAATGGTACTCTGCCCTCATCTGAAATGCCAGAATTTTAATCATGAGGAAGCCATTGTTGATTAGACTAAGATGCTTCTCAATATAAACAATAACATCAATGATGTGTTGACCCAACTTTGCAAGTCCCATGGCCCACTGTGATTTTATTAAATGCTATTGGGAAAGGTAATTTTCCTAAATTATTCAAGTTCAACTTTAGTCCCTGAAAACAAAGTTATCCTTCCTAACCACTAATAAATTGGCAGAATGTTAAATAGCACTTTAATTTTGTTTCATTAATGTTCATTAAACAACTAAAAATGGAAGGAAGTTGATTATTTCAAGCTCACAATTTTTAATTAAAATGGAAAGAAGCAGGAGCTCCTAATTTGCAAACACAGAGCTTCAGACAGCAAACAGATAAAGTTTACTGTGTACTGTCAGAAGAAAAAAAATTAGCAGTTAATTAAAACTTTAGTAGTTTAAAATGTCTCTACCGCAGACATAAATTGCTACTTTGCATTTTCCTATAAACCTTCAAACTCCATGGAAAGTGTCATATACAGAATCTTAAATATTGATGATGTTATCATACCTTGAATCACATATGCTTGAATACTTCATAAGGGAACACATAGTGGAAACAAGGCTGGCTAGGAGTCAGAAAATGTGTTTCTAATTCTCACTTGAATTTTATCTGATTCATAGCATGATTTGAAATATGTCACTAAATCTTCATGTGCCTCGGTTTTCTTCATCAGTGAAATGAAATAATACTTGCTGAAGAATTTGTATTATTTGACTTGTCATTACTTGTTCATTTGTGTATTGTTACAATAGGTGGTTGGGCTACATTATAAATGGGTCCTCAATTTAATTCATCAGGAAAGAATATTCATAGAGTGGCTTACTTTTCCAGCTTAACCCTTGGGAAATTTGATTCAGATTCAAGGTGGCAACACATCAACTCAAAGGCTGTCTAAATACCAGACTTCCTTTTATCTGTAGTGTCTGAAAAGAAAAATGAAATATGCAAACTTACCCATTCTGTTTCCTGCAGCCAAAAAAAGGGAGAAAAGTTATGATTCCCTGAAAAGTAACTACTTCTCAGAGCACAGCAAGTGAAATTCACCTTGTATTACATATGTGTTCACAGGGAGAACAAATATGTAATTTGAATCCTATTTCAAATGTATTTGTAGAACTTGTAATTTAAGAAAGTCTGGCAAGGAACATGAAAATAAAAAGCTCCACATATATGTTTGTATATCACATAGTCAATTTCACTTTATTTTTAAAATTTTATCTGTACCTCAGGAACACATAATTAACTTATTCAGACTCACTCTCCTGACTCACCCTTAAAAAACTCCTTTTATTTTATCGTATTATTTTTCCCTTCATTCTCTTTCCTACTGAGATTCTCCCTCTTCTGAAAGATATTCACACTAGTGTATTTAATATATATTGTGTTTGTTTGTTTGAGATGGTGTCTCACTCTGTCACTTAGGTTGGTGTGCAGTGGCATGATTTTGGTTACTGCAATCTCCACCTCCCAGGCTCAATCGATCCTCCTACTTCAGCCTCCCCAGTAGCTGGAACTACAGGCAGGCACCACTATGCCTGGCTAATTTTTGTATTTTTTGCTGAGATGGGGTTTCACCATGTCGCACAGGCTGGTCTCGAACTCCTGGACTTAAGAAATTCCCCCACCTTTGCTTCCCATAGTTCTGGGATTACATATTTTTACAATGTCCCTTCTTTATAGCTATTTTGATATATGTATATCCTTAAGAAATATATGGTATTGTTTAGCACCTGTGTTTTTAATTTCTATAAATGGGGCAATACATTTTATTCTCACTACCTTTTGTTGTGTAACAACATGTTGGTGAGATGTAGACTAATTACATATATAAATCTGGCTTTTTGCTTCTGACTCTGAATCATATTTTATTTTATGCATACACTATATTTTACTTAGCCATTCGCCTGACAATGGACATGTGGATTACTTCCAACTACTAAATTCCAGCATCAAATAAAAACGTTGCTATAAAAAATTTGTTCATGTCTCTTTATGAACATATGCAGGCTTTCTCTGGATATAGACCTTGAAAGGATATTTCTTAGTCTTTATGAAACGATATAGACATATGTTTGATGCACTAACAGATTTCATTGTTTCCCACAATGAAATGAACAGTTTAGTCACATGCCAGTAATAAGCAAGGGTTGACAATATTCTCACAAGCACATTAATATTTGAAAAATTTGTAATTTTGCCAGTTTTTATAAAGCAGTTATTTTTGAATTTTAAATTTATTCTTATCATAAAATCATAAAGAACATTATATTTCTTCATATTTTGAGATATTTATATATTTATCTTCTCCATGTAGGATATTATTATCTACAGTTACATTTCCCAATGTTAAAACACAATTGCATTTCTGGAATAAACTAATTGGTTTGTGAGAAATTATTTTTATCATATTTTTACTAGCTGTGTTTTATTTATTTTATTTAGAATTGTCACATCTATAAGTGCAACTGGCCTGTGGTTTCTCTTCCTATATTACTCTTAACTTGTTTGGATATCAAGATTATTATAAATTTTGTAAAAGGAATTGAATAAGTTCACTTTTACTTGATTTTATTGCATTCCATAATTTCTTATATAAAATTTAGATTATTTGTTTCTTGAAAAATTAGCAGAACTCATCTTTGAACAAGGCCTGGGATTTTTTGGTAGGAATGAACTTAGAGGTGTCCTTACTAATTAAATTTGTTTTTGTTCTGTTTTTCACACTTTTATTCCTTATTTTGCCAGTTTTGGCATTTTTTTGATTCTGGAAATGCAAGTTCATATAAGATTTTCATATTTACTGATATGTAAATTACTAATACATTTTAAAAGATGTATTACATATACTTATTTAAAAACAGAAGAAAATACAAATAAGCAAATAAAAAAATAAGAAAACGTATATGCCATGTTTGTTGACTAAATTTCTATCTGGATCATCTTTTTCAAATTTCCTACATATTTTCCTTTTTGTGTTTGCTTAATATCTTACTTTCAGGAAGGAGGATTTTAAATTACTGAAGTATAATTATTTATTTTTTCTCATATAGTTCTGTCAACTATTAATTATGGATTTTAAAATATTTTTCAACAAATATATACTAACCATGACTATTATCTTTTTGATACATTTTCCTTTTCATCTACTCTTATAGTAAATTTGGTTTGATTTTAAATTTCCTAACCTGGATTTCTCTTAGATTATACATTCTTTTCAAACAAAAAATAATTGTTTTATATGCTTCTTTCCTGTAATAATATTAGAGGATATTGATTTTTATTCACCTTGACCATTATTTGAACAATGAATTTAGCCTATTTACCTGTATTGTAACAATTCATGTATTAGGTTTTATTTCTGAATCTTAGTTTTTGTATTTTCTACTTGCCATATTTACTTTTTGTATTCTTCAGGTGATTCCTTTTATGTATGGGTCATAGCAAAAATCTTTCTTATTATCTTCCTGAACTTAAGAATATTTCTGCCTCTAAATGATAGCCACAAACAAGAATCCAACATAATCTCCCCTTCTTTTATCCCTCATGTCCTCTACCTACAACACCATATGTAGAATTTTGGGTTGAATTGTGTCCCCCAATTAGTCTCAGCTGTACCAATCATTAGGCATGTAACTTCACACAAGAAAATGAAATGTTCCCATGCTGAATTTTCTCATTAGTAAAATGTATGGTTTTAGTAACACACCCACTTCACAGACTTGTTGATGAATCATATACTGCTAAAGAAAGGACGGGGTTCATGCCATTAAACCAGACATATATTAATATAAATTAACATATATTATTAAGATGGAGTGAAAGGAACATCAGTGAATCAGGAGCCTAAATTCCCATCCTCCTCTTCATGCTCAGTGAGGAAATGAAGTTGTTTACTCTATCTAGGCTTTCGGGTTCTCATCTATTGAAAAGGGTAATGTCATTCTATTTGTAAGCAAAGAGGTTTTCAGGGAAGATATAATGGGAAATAAAGATAAACAGTTTTGCATTTTTTAAAAGAGCTGTAGACATTTATGCATGAATGATGACATTCTTAAACCATTAACATATATTAATATATGTCTGGTTTAATGGCTGAGGTCATATATTTCCTAGTAATATGGAAATATGGCTGATTAGCTTCTGAAAGACAGGAGGCATTTGATAAACAGAGCAAAGATCTATCTTATAATTGCATTTATTACTTTCAACTTTTGACACTGCTTAAGAAGGGAAGCATTGGTGTGGCTTATCACAGTTGTGGAAAGCATGTAACACTTGGAATTTGGGGGAGTATCAAAAAAAAAAAAAACTTCACCAATATACTAGTTTCTCATTATACCTTAGTCATATCATTAAAACAAAAACATGATATATGAGAAACGCTTAGTCTTCACTTAATACATTTTATGAAATCAGGTAATTCCAAACAGACTGCTCCTGACATTTGGAGAGCTAGGAACAAAAGTATAAATAGATAACTCTCACCTTCTCACTTCACCCCAACCCCCACCCACTGCTGCAGACCTAGCTGTTATGTGTATGGACATCCATCCAAGTATCCGCATTGCATCCCCACAGGTCCTAGGCTCAGCAGCAATTCTCCAAAAAGGGAGGATGTGCCCTCAGCAGGAATTATTTGAGGAAAAGTTCCTCATAGACCCTGAAACAAACTTAAAACAGGTTGAGCAGAGAAGCTTCTGGGTCCCAGATACCTGGAACATGGTCTGGAAGAGAACATAAATACATATTCCAGTTGTGAACATATTCTATTGGCTCCAGTGGAATCCTTGTTTTGGATTCCAAAACAAGGAATCCAAAACACAGCTGGGAACAGCAAGAGCAGACCTCTGGAAAGCATGGCATCTGGGGCATGGGTCCCAATAGCTCACATATAAGGATATTACGCATCCCAGGTTTCTCCAGAGTCAGATTAGTAGGTAATACCAAGAGGCATCTTCTCCAAAACCATTAAGCCAAGTTTGTCCAACCCACGGCCCACAGCCACATGCAGCTCAAGACAGTTTTGAATGCAGCCCAACACAAACTTGTAAACTTTATTAAAACATTATGAAATATTTTTTGGCATTTAAAAAAGAAATTCTTTTTTTTGGCTTATCAACTGCCGTTAGCGTTGGTGTATTTTATGTGTGGCCCAAGACAGTTCTTCTTCCAATGTGGTCCAGGGAAGCCAAAAATTGGACACCTTTGCATTAAATTTTTATTTTATTGCCTCTTGGGGTGACTTAGTGAAAAGATTGCCATGTGTAGTATAACAGAATAACCCCATGTATTTTGTTTGTTTGTTTTTGTTTTTAGACATTATGCCTGGAAATTTTGATCCACTAATTCTAAAGTAGAGCTGGAAACATATATCTTTAAGAATATGTATAGTGTTATATAAGTTTGAAAGGGACCATTGAGTTAACAGTGTGACACAGTTAAAAGACAAAAACAAAAACATTATTAAGCCAAGGGTTGGAAGAGTCAAAATACCTAAATTGTAGTCCTAAACCCATCACTAATTGTTAGCTTTTCTGGACAGCTCACTTCCCTTTCTGAACCTAGTTCCTTCTGTAAAATGATAGATTTCAACTAAATAAGTCTTCCCTTTATCTCTGAAAGTTTATTAATATTTATATCTATAGAATAAATAGTGGAATGAACAGAAGAAGTCTGTAATTTTGTATTACCATCCTGCCAATTGCTACAGCCTTGGTGTGGGTTATAGAAAAAAAATTGGGCTTCAGTTTAAAATATTGTACCTCATGGAATTGGAAAGGGAGATTACTAGTTGCTATCAACAAATCAGTCTCAAATGTGGGATTCTGCCCTGGAGAAAGTCTAATTATATTTTAATTGGTCTGTCAACCAATTCAATTAGATGCATTTAACATCAACAGACATCAAGAGGAACAGATGAAAGAATTTTTAGCATGTTCTTCCTCTCCATAGTTTTTTAGTTAGAATTCCATTCGAATTTTAAATTGAATTTTGGATTTTACTAAAGGCAATTGAGGGAATGGTTTTAAGCGGAAATAAGGTGAAAAACAAGAAAAGATGGAGTGAAAGGAACATCAGCAAATCAGGAGCCTAAATTCCCATCCTCCTCTTCATGCTCAGTGAGGAGATGAAGTTGTTTACTCTGTCTAGGCTTCTGGGTTCTCAACTATTGAAAAGGGTAATGTCATTCTATTTGTAAGCAAAGAGGTTTTCAGGGAAGATATAATGGGAAATAAAGATAAACAGTTTTGCATTTTTTAAAAGAGCTATAGACATTTATACACGAATGATGACATTCTTAAATTCTTAAAATCTGGAAAGAGTGGTATTTTAAACCTTTCTATCCTCTGTGAGGAAGGTTAGGCTTGTCCATATATTGAAGTGGAGTGGAGAAAGAGAGACAATAAAATGGTACTCGTTAGAGCCATTAGGATGACAGTAGAAAAAAAGTTACTGTAACAGGAGAATAGAAGCATAGGATCGGGCATTGGCTGTTTTCATTTTCCTAAGACATTCCTGTCTTGGTTCCATCATTATGTCTTCCAATCATTGGACATGATTCTTGCGGCTCTATTATTTCTTCAAAGCTATACTCTCATAGGGAGCTACTGAATGGGTAAAGCAAAAGTATCCATGTTGCTATGTATTTCTCGAAAACATTAACCTGGCCAGGCACAGTGGCTCACGCCTGTAATCCCAGCACTTTGGGAGGCTGAGGCGGGCAGATCACCTGAGGTTGGGAGTTCAAGACCAGCCTGGCCAACATGGTGAAACCCCGTCTCTACTAAAAATACAAAAAAATAGCCTGGCGTGGTGGTGCACACCTGTAATCCCAGCTACTTGGGAAGCTAAGGCAGGTGAATCGCTTAAACCTGGTTGGCAGAGGTTGAGGTGAGCCGAGATTGTGCCACTGCACTCCAGCCTGGGTGACAGAGTGAGACTCCCTCTTGGAAAAAAACAAAAAAAAGAGAGAGAGAGAAGATATTAACCCATGTTGTTTTATGTGTGTATAGATATGCCTAGATAAATATCTATATACACACACATATCTCTGTATATAGATATATATCTAAAGACACACATATCTATATATATATATATATATACACATACATATATCTATAGATACGCACACACATATCTATGTACATGCATATATCTACACACACAGATCTATATGTACACACATATATCTATATACACACACATATATCTATACACATAGATCTATATATACACACACACACATATATATAAAGAGAGACATATATAAATGTCTCTCTTTATATATATATGGAGAGAGATTTATCTATACGCACTCACAGCCTGACAACATATTGCACATCTCATGAAATCAACATTGAATCTGGGTCACATGAAAGTGAGGTTCTGACAAAAAAGAAAATTAAAGGTATAGAACAGGCATGTGTTTTAAATATAAATGTGACATGAGGGATGAAACAATAAAAGCACATTTTATTAAGCATTTGTGATATGATGACTTACTGTACTGGACATGTTTATATATTATTTCATTTTATCCTTTCTACAAATATATATTTATCAATGATGACAATGAGCCATGCCTAAGGCCACAGAACTATTCCACTAAGTGATGCTAGAACTGAGACTTGCACCTAGCTCCAACTGAAGTTGAGGACCAGACTTTTTTGTCTGGCTATGCCGCATTCCAAAAGCTATGCTGGTTGTCTTCAGTTTATGTCCATGCAGCCTCCCTTTGCCTTTCCCCCAACTATCTCCAAGAAGAAAAAGGTATAGAAAAAAAGTGCTGTCCATTTCAGTTACTTTTCCCCACACAAATTTTATCTTGACCCTTTCATTCACCATGATTATCATCACAGACAAGTGATGTGACCATGTTTCTGACTCTTGTCATCCCAAGCAGAAAACTTTTGTGACAATTAGGACATTTAGCCACTAAACTCTCATCCCCTGTGATTCATATATTAATTAGTGTCAGATTGGATACAGATTGTCAAAATACCCCAGATACATTGCACATTAATCAACACCTTATTTTACTTTCAGTCTATTGAGCTGTAACATTAACCACTTTCCATGAGAAATGTACTAATTTAATGTAGCTATTGAACTGATCATCCTGTGTACCAAAGAAAGGCATATTTACATCTTTATTATTATTGAAAATATTTACATTTGTTTCAGTCAAACTAGCAATAGGGTTACTTCCTCTGTCTCTTTCGTATCAGATATAAATCATGCAGTTAACTTTCAGTGCTTTGGGTATTTGATTTAAGTGCTTCTCTGTTCTTATGATTGTGAATATAACACAGTGTGCTCTATTTCTATTACGTATCAGGGCCATTAGGTGGTTGAATTGTTTCTGAAATTATGAAAATAGTGAAAAAATATTATACTTCATTAAGCATTGTAAAACAATGTTTTTTCAAACGTAAAAAACAGTGCAACTCTCAAAACATACTATTCTTTCTCTTTCAAAAACCTAACAATTATAAATCAAATAATTGATTTTTTACATAAATGTGTATCTTTACATCATATATCAAATTATTGTGAAGTAAACAGAAATATAGGTGATGATCATGAACAATTATGAGATTTCCTTGCAATTAAGTCTCCAAATGAGGGATACATATTAGAAACTGGCAGAAGGAATTTTACTTGGAAGCAACGAGATTGGATTGACTTGGCGTTAGAAAGAGTTCAACCAAATGCAGATTTAGAGAAAATCCTTCTACTACTCCACCTGTCAAAACAGTATGGCAATATGAGATAGCCACTTCCCACATTTTCACATTTGGAGTGACAGCTGATTTTAAGTACAGATGGCGACATTTTTTTTTCACGTATTAAAGTCAGCAGCTACTCCAGCTAGAAGGCAGGCACCTGCCATCTTTTCTGCCAATGTCTGACACTGACTTCTCCGTATGCAGCAGAGAGGAATTCATAGACTTTCCTCATGTGGTCCAACGGCTCTCATGCCAGATGAGGCGGGAGACATTAGCAGCTGAAATTGTCTCCCTGCCCCTACCCTCCCCACCCAGCCATGCACAGTTGGTGTCATCACAAGGATGGGCAGTGGAGGAACTGGGAGAGCCAGTGGAAGTATTACTGGCAGCAGGTTAGAGGAGTTATCTCTTTTTCCCTACTCACTTATTCCCTTCATCAACATTTGCCGAAATGTGTTTTATGGACTAGTAGTTCTAGAAGAAACTCAATTTCAAAAAGGATTCCATGAACATGCACATTTGGGAAACACTCAAATCTTAACTCTCTTTAAACCCATTTGGGACCCTAGGCTATTAAAGGTACTGAGAACTCATGAATTTCTATGTGTATATATATTTAAAAATCTATAAAATTATTTTCCACCAAAGATGCTTAAAGAAATATTATCCTGGTTGGGCACAGTGGCTCATGCCTGTAATCCCAGTACTTTGGGAGGCTGAGGTGGGTGGTTTGCCTGAGGTCTGGAGCTTGAGATAAGCCTGGCTAACATGGTGAAACCCTGTCTCTACTAGAAATACAAAAATTAGCTGGGCATGGTGAGGCCTGCCTGTAATCCCAGCTACTAGGGAGGCTGAGACAGGAGAATCACTTGAACCCAGGAGACAGAGGTTGCAGTGAGCCAAGATCGTACCACTGCACTCCAGCCTGGGTGACAGAGAAAGACTCCCTCTCCAAAAAAAAAAAAAAAAGAAATCCTATAAAACTTAAGTATATATTATTTATAAATATATATCTCCGGCCACTCATCCAGGGGAATTCGATTATTCCTTTCACTTTAATTATATAAAGAGACACTTTGCTTCAGATAAGCTCTATATGAATAGGCATTTTTTTTTTTTGCTATTACATCCCCCACTATTTCTTGTAGCTGTAATGTCTAAAGGAGACTCTGACACGTAGTAGTGGCATCACAAGTATTTGTTGAATGAGTTACAAGCTCTTCCGTTGGCCTTGATTCCTTATTTATTCTCATCCCTTTTATCTTCCCCATTGGCACTTATAGCTCTCTTGGTCCATGTCAATTTGCCTGGCTGTGAGCTCACCTGTGTGAATTTGATATTGGGCCCTTCTTTCTTGTAAGTCATCTAACTAAATCCTCATCCACTGTCATGAATCTAGTCAGCATCTGTTTTGCCTGACTCGTGTTCTACACTGACTTCTGATACCTGTGAGACCTTTCTGTGTTCTGCTTCTTGTTTCCCAGTTCTGTCTTCTTCCTGACAACCCCAATCACCTATGAATACATATGCCTCCGTGAGAGAACAAGAATAAATCCCATCCAAGGAAGACAGTCCAGTTGGACATGGTGACACGTTTAGATGTACTGTGAATCAAAAGTTTTCTAAACAGCACACAGTCTGGAAGCACCAATGGGGCATATTTTTAAACAATGGGTCAAATGCCAAAAGTAAATCAGTGCTAATGTGTAAATTAGGGAAGCCTGCCATAGAATAAGATAAAAATAAGAAAGCATATCCAGAAAAAAATAGATTTCAACTCACACAAAAATTAGCATTTACCTATCATGTACAAAATTGTCAGAAGAGCCAACATGAGCAAAAAATGAGCACAGGCTGAGCTCGGTAGCCCACGCCTGTCATCCTAGCATTTTGGAAGGTCAAGGTGGAAGGATAGCTTGAGACCAAGAGTTGGAAACAGCCTGGGTAACATAGTGAGACCCTGACTCTACAAAAAACAAACAAGTAAACAGCCAGAAGCAGTGGCTGTCACCTCTAGTCTCAGCTACTGAAGAGGCTGAGGCAGGAGGATTGCTTGAACCTGGGAATTTGAGGTCACAGTGAGCTGTTATCATGCCGCTGCTCTTCAGCCTGAGTGATAGAGTGAGACTGTCTCTTCAATTTTTTTTTAAAGACACTGATATTGAAATAACTTAATGACTTAGGTTTGAAAGTGTTGCTTAGGTTTGAAAAATGTCTTAGATGCTTGTTCCGTTCTAGAATAGGAACACTCTCTTATCGTGTATCCACTTTTTGGCCTTGATCTATGGCTACAGCAGCTTGACTCAATTAATTAGAGAAACGTGATGGGTATGCCTTTTTGCTATTTTAATTTCTCAAATCTTTCAGACGTTGGTCAAGGGATACATAGTCATGGTTAGACAGGAGAAATAAATTCTGAGAGATGTTTTTGCAGCAAGGTGACCATAGTTAATGAGGACATATTGTATTCTTGAAAAATGTAAGGAGAATGGATATTATGTTGCTCTTACCACACAAACAAAAAATGATAGCTATGGAAAGGAAAGCAAAGAATTAGTTAATTAGCTGGACTGAACTCTCTCACAATATATATGTACTTCAAAACATCATATTGTTGATTTAAAAAAAATGTTATCTGTCAATTTAAAATTAAATAAAGAAAGAAAATGCATGCACCAGAAATGCAGAGAGGCCACACTTTTTTCCCCAAAGCACCCACACAGACTCTCAGTGTTAGACATTGCCAATTGCCACCACAGATACAGTCAGTACTCTGGACAGCTTCTGTGGGAAGGACGCACTGGCAGGGTGAGACAGAGCCTTGAAAGCTTTCCTTTTCTTCTATAATTCAGGCAAACTACATGGTGAAACATAATTAAGGTTCAGCCTCATTTCCGTTCCCTTACAGAACCAAGCTGCAATGAGAGACACGGAAACAAGAATAGAAAGGATGATTGGTACCCTTAGGTGGCATGAATATAATGAATTAATTTCCCTACAGCATTCTTATGATTGAACATGCTGTGCTGAATGTGGCGAGTCCACGAACAAATGCCAGTCATTCCATGACTGCCCTAGCTTTTTCAGTGTATTTAATATAGAGTGACTCCTATGCACATAAAGACATGTGTATAAGGATCTTTAGTGTTTCATTTGTTTCAGTAGCTAAGGGCCACAAACAACCTAAATATATATCAAAAAATAAGAGATGGGGTAAATAGTACATAAATAAAATACTCTGCAATATTAAAAACTGTTTAACATAGTTAAGTGCGATAAACTTTAAGTGTGATATGGGAGAAAAGGAAAGCATAGAACAAGTCTGCAAAATATGTAAACATTTTTGTGATTTTAGCATGTGTGCATATGAAATATATGCTTATGTATACATAATTATCTTACAAAGAAACTGGTAATAACTTTAAGCTCTGGGACAGAAGAAATGTTCACTGTATAACCTTTCCTACCATCGGTAATTTTAAATGTGCTTATATTAAGAAAAATACTTCCCCCGCCACTGTCCCACATCTAGACACTAAAAACTAAATTTTCTCTCAAAAGAAAGAGAAGGAAGGAGATACAGACCATAAATCATACTTTCATTTTAAAATGTCTAAGGTATATTTCCTTTACAATTATTCCAATTTATAATCCATGTGATACTTTTCTCAGCCTGATATCTAGGTTTGTAAAGGATTCATAAAAATAGAATTAAAAAAATTGAGTATATCTGCATATATCCATTTTCCTTAGGACAGAGTTTATAGCTACCATTACAGCCACAAAAAAATCTCAGAACTAAGAAGTGTTAAGAAATAGTTCAGTTTAGTCTGACTTTATAAACAGCTTTTACTAAATTTTGTAAATTCTTTAGATTACATATGATATTATTTGATAAAATAGCCATGTGACATGGATTGCTTGGCAGGGCAATAAATAGGCATCATTTTTAGTGAATACTATGGTAAGTAATCTGATCTTAGTTGGGTGATGTAATTTATAGCAAGGACACCTTACTCTGTGCTTTTCAAATGAGAAAACGTAGACCTCTATGCTACGTTCCAGATGGTTAGAGATTCCTTGAGGCACAGAAAAAATAGAGCACACCTTTTGGGAGTGCTCATTTTACACAGGAATTGTAAAATTTTATTTTATAGTAGAACAAAGTTAGATTGATTATGCAATATTTAAACTTATTTTTGAAACAGCATTTGAGAGTCTAAAAATTGTGTGCTCCAGGGATGGAAACAATTGTTGGTTATAAGGCTCCACAGTCCTGGAATTTGCATTTTCTCCCTGCAGTACTTCAGTAGAAGTATTTGAAAATACCTGTCTTACATTAATACTGTACAAATTGCAATGCATTTATACTTTTTTATTCTTTTCTTCATTCAACATTTGAAGGATTAGTAGGTATTAAAAACAAGCATACATATTTCTTGCCCGTTTGGCGATTATAATCTAATTCAGATGCATCATTTTCTTATAACACAGGCAGGTATGTAGGTGTAATTCTCTGGTTAAACAACTTACTTAACCTGAACATTAATGACAAGCAACCAAAAGACAAAACCTGGTCAATTTTGATGGTTTGTAGCCTAATAAGGCCTGCTATTATTTGCATATACTAAAATTTATTACTTTCTATTGTTTGCCTTTTTGGTTGTTCATTCTTCTTCCCAAAAAAAAAAAAAAAAAAAAAAAAAAAATGACTTCAAAAAGTAGAAATAGGCTTCCAGGCTGGCATATAAGAAGCGTAAAGGTCTATCCTTACATGTAAAAAGCTGACCAAAGTGAAAAATCAACTCTTCTTAGATTCATCAGAGAAATGAGACCACAGGACAAACCACTGCCCCCAAATTAGAGACACAGGCAGGTGAATATGGAGAATCACAACTTACTAAGTAGAAATCTATGAGCAGAAATCTCTATGGGAACCAGCACTGGGACAGGAAAACCTGAACTATAATTGATGAATCGCTGGAAGCTCAGCATGGACATCTCTAAAATCTAAAAAATTCATGGAGAAAAAAGTCATAGGGACACTCCACAATATTGTGAGATTTACCTCCAGAAGTTCAACCAGATTCTCACAGTAAATATCAGCAAAAAATTCTCCAGTGTTTCAGGCAAGAGGAGGAGGAAAGTAATCATTTTGAAATATTTGACAGTTTTCTGTTCTTAACAAAGCCTGCCCTCAAGAGAAACTATTTTACCAGAGCCCAAAGAAAAGAAGAAACTAGGAGAATGAATAAATGAAGGTAAAACAAAACCTTTTATTTTCATTATTCTTTGTTGATCTAACAGCTTACAGTTTGTTCAAATAACAATAGCAACAATGTATTTCAGTTTACTTATATTTTAAATATCTATTTATATTCTTATATGTAAATGAAATTAATGACAGCAATGACATAAGGCATGGGAGGAAAAAATTAGAACTATTTTATTATGATAAAGTACTTGTACTACTGATGAAACAGGATAGTTATGTTCAAGAGTGGACTTGAATTCGTTGTAAATGTAACAGGGGAGTGCAAAAGTAATTGTGGTTTCTGCCATTAAAAGTAATGGCAAAAGTCACAATTTTGTTTGCACTGACTTCATAGATTGAAAACTCTAGGGCGAGCACTAAAATGGTTTATTAAAAGTATAATTGATATGCTAAGTAAAGAGAGAATATGACAACATATCAATCATATTCCCTTAAATAAAATCACAAAAGGCAAAAAATATGAAGACAAAAAGGAAAAATGAATGAGTGGCAAATAGAAAACAGTAAAAAACATGGTCAATATTAATCCAACTATATCAATAAACATCAATAGTCTAAATACACAAATTAAAAACAAAGATTATCAAAAAAAGATTACTTGACTATATATTATTCACAAGAATACAAAGACACATATAGAATAAAATAAAGGAATAGGGAAAGGTGCACCATTCCAACATGAGTCAAAAGAAAGCAGGAGTAGCAGTATTAATTTCAGGCAAGGAAAGTTATCAGGGAAAAAGAGGAGCATCACATAATGACAACGGGTCAATTATCCAAGGAGACATAACATTCCTTATGTGGCTGTGCCTAACGAAAAAGCATCAAAACATGTGAAGCTAAAAGGAAACGTTATCACAAGAAGTGATCAATGGATCCACTATTATGTTGGATAGATAATTCAGACAGAAAATTTGTAAGGACACAGTTGAAATTAACAGCACCATCAATCTACTGAATATAGTTGATATCGATAGACTACTTCATCCAGCAACAGCAGATTACACAGTCTTTTCAAGTTCATATTGAACATTCGTCAAGATAGCTCACATTCTAGGCCACAAAGTGTACACCTTATCAAATTTAAAATAATACAAATCATACAGCATCTTTTAGATAACAATTAAATTAAACTAGAAATCAATAACATAAAGACAGATGGAAAATTCCAGAATACTTGGAGATTAAACAGCAAGCTTTTAAATAACACATAGGTCAAAGAAAGAATCTCAAGAAAAATTTAAAAATATTTTGAACAAAATGAAAATAAAAATACAATTTATCAAAACTTGTGGGATATAGTGAATGTAGTGCTTACAAAAAATATAGCATTGAATACATATATTAGAAAATAAAAAATATAAAACCAATATGATTCTACTTAAAGAAACTAGAAAAAGAGGAGAAAATTAAAACCAAAGAAATCAGAAGCAAAAATGTAATAAAAATTTAAGCAGAAATCAACAACATTGAAAACAGGAATTCGTAGAGAAAATCAACAAAACCAAAAGCTGGTTCTTTGAAAAGAGTAATTAAATTCTTAAGCCATTAGCCAGTCTAGGAAAAAATTAAACAAAATTACTAATGATCTCAAGCGAAAGAGGAAACACCACCACACTTCCCATGGAAATTAAAATGATAATAAAGGAATATTATAAGTAATCCTATATTCACCAATTAGATAATTTAGATGAAATGGACCAATTATTGAAAGACACAATATGCCAAAAATCACATATGAAGAAATAAGCAATTTGAATAGGACAGTATCTATTAAGAAATTTGATCAATAATTCACAACCTTCCAAAAAAAGAAAAGCATTAAGCCAAGATAGGTTCACTGAGGAATTCTACCCAGAAGACAGAAGTTGAGGGAATACTTCCTAATTTATCATTTAATATTATCCTAATGCTAAAACCAGACAAAGACACTGCAAGAAAGGAAAACCACAGACTAATATCTCTCACATAGATACAAAAATCATTATAAAAATTAGCAAATTGAATCCAATAATGCACAAAAAAATTATACACAATAACCAAGTGAGATTTATTCCAAATATATAAGCCTGATTCAATATTTGAAAATCGAGTAAGGCAATCTACCCATCAAGAAGCCAAAAAAGAAAAATCACATGATTACAGTAATAGATGAAGAAAAAGCATTTGTCAAAATTCAACGGCTATTTATGACAAAAACTCTCAGCAAACTAGGAATAGAGGGAAACTTCCTCAGCTTGATAAAGAACATCTACTGAAAAGAAAAAAACTATAGCTAACACAATTCTCAGTGATGAGAAACTGAAGATTCTCTGCTAAATCAGAAACAAGGCAAGAATGTCCCCTCTCACTATTGTTTTTTAACGTTGTGCTGAAAGTTCTGTATAATGCAATAAGAAAAGAAAAGAAAAGAAAATGTATAAAAATTGAGAAGGAATAAAACTTTTTGTTTATAGATGACATGACCATAAAGAAAATCTGAAATAATTACAAACTTCTGGAACTAATAAGTGAATAGAACAATGTTTCAAGACATAAGATTAATATATAAAAGGTAATTATTTTTCTATATGCAAGCAATGGACAAACAGAATTTGAAATTTAAAACTCATTATTACTTACATTAGCACCCTCAAAAATACTTAAATATAAATCTTCAAAAAGTATAAGACCTATATGAGGAAATTTACAAAACTCTGGTTAAAGATATCAAATAAGAACTAAGTAAATGAATGGATATTTCATGCTATGGAGAGAATAATTCTCTACTGCCAAGATTTCAGTACTTTTCAGCTTGATCTATATATTAAATGCAATGCCAATCAAAGTCTCAGCAAGTTATTTTGTGGTTATTGATAAGCTGATTCTAACATTTATATGAACAGGCAATAGACCTGGAATAGCCAACTCAATATGGAAGAAAAAGAACAAAGTCAGAGTACTGACACTCCCTGACTTTAAGAGTTACTATAAAACTACAGTAATGATGGGAGTGTGGTATTGGGGAAAAGAAAAGACAAGCAGATCAATGGAACAGAATAAAGAGACCAGAAATAGACTAGTATAAATATAATCAAGTGATCTTTGACAAAGGCACGATACAATGGAGCAAATATAATTATTTCAACAAATGGTACCAGAACTACTGGGCACACACTTGCAAAGCAAATAATCTAGACATATACTTTATACCCTTGACAAAAATTAACTCAAAATGGATCAGAGACCTAAATGTAAGATACAAACATAAAACTCTTGAACGATAACAGGAGAAACCTAGATGACCATGGTTTTGATGATGACTTTTTAAATACAACACCAAAGGTGCATATAATCACTGAAAGAAATTATTGACAGGGTAGACTTCATTAAAATTAAAATTTTCTGCTTTGTGCAAGACAATGACAAGCAAAAATGAGGTCACAGTCTCTTGGAGAAAATATTTTCAAAAGACCTATCTGATAAAGGACTGTTATCCAAAATATGCAAAGAACTTTTAATACCTAATAGGAAGACAATGAACCACCTAGTTAAAAAACAGAAAAGTGATCTGGAAACCTCACCGAAGAAGACATACAGATATAAAATAAGCATATGAAAAGATGTACAACATCATATGTCATTAGGGAACTGCACATTGAAATAGGGATAGCATTACATACCTATTAGAATGGCCAAAATCCAAAATACTGTTATCACCAAATGCTGATAAGAATGTGGCACCACAGGAAATGTAACTCATTGCCGTTGGGAATGCAGAATGGTACAAACACTTTGAAAGACAATTTGGCAGTTTCTTACAAAACTAGACTCTTACTATATGATCCAGAAATCTTGTTCCTTGGTATTTAACCAAATAAACTGAAACCTTTACAGATATTTACCTGTAAATAGCAGTTTATTCATAATTGACAAATCTTGGAAACAACCAAGTTTTCCGTCAGTAGATGAGGGCATAAACTGTGGCACATCCTGAAAATGAAGTACTGTTTAATGCTAAAAAGAAATCCGCTATCAGGCCATGAAAAGACATGGACGAGACTTAAATAAACATTTCTAAATGAACAATGCCAATCTATAAAAGCTATACATTGCATGAGCATAGCTATATAACATCCTAGAAAAGGCAAAACTATGAAGATGTAAAAAGATTTATGGTTGCCAGGGGCTTAGTGGGGGGGGGAGGGATGAATAGACAGAGCACAGAGGATTTTTATGACAGCTAATCTAGTATGTGTGATACTATAATGATAGGTACATGTCATTATATTTTTGTCAAACCTTATAGAATATACACCACCATTGTGAACTCTAATGTCAACTATTGACTGGGGATTATAATGAAGTGTCAATGTAGGTTCATAGATTATACCAAAGTACTGCTCTGGTGTGGGAGGCTGATGGTGAGAGAGATTGTGCTTATTGGGAACATGGAGAATACGGGAACTCTGTATTCCTCTCTGAATTTTGTGGTGAATCTAAAGTTTCTCTAAAAATAAGTTTATTAATTTTTTAAAAAGTATATGAAAATTGTTCTCAGTAAATAAAGACTCCAATCCATTTTTGCATGAGTGTGTGTTTTTTTAATTGATAAAAACCTTCATCCTTTCAATTAAAGGGTTTCTGGTGGAACAAAAGCATTTGGTTAACCCCATAGAACTTGGTGGAAAATATATCTATTGATACAAAGTTTTTACTGCTTGCCATAAACAGAGAATCTAGCTAATTACATGCAAATAAGCCTCACTATCAAACACCTAAATAACTCAGCCTTGTCTTCATTAAGCTACAAGATATAGCACATTTCTCAAGGAATTAGACAAGGAGTATTAATCAAAGATGCTTGTAAAACCTAATGAGTGTATTGATTGTTGGCCTCAATGCTACCATCAGCAGCAGCAAACCAAATGACAAGAGTTATTTGAGTAAGCAAGTGTTAATCTTCAAAATTTAGAATAAAGTTTATTGTTCATTTTTTAGATACTCTGCTCAAAGCCTTTCTTTATGCAAACTTTCTTTGTAGAAAGAGAGCCTATACGTAATGCTGTCTCTCATTGTCTGCTACAGACAAAAAGTCATGAGCAATTTCTATTTTGCAGTGATCTGGAGAGCATTTGTGGCTGGGAAAGCTGAAAGTTACTTTTTAAAGTAAGGGCAGATATAAAGGGCAGACAACAAATAAAAAGGCAAAAGACTGAAAAGCAAAACTAAATTTTTTTAATAGTGGCTGACCTTGAAGCTGATTTCTCCCTTTATTCTCATATTCTCAGATTTCAATAGTTTCTTTTCACTTCCCGTTGGCTAAAGTGACTACTGAATATATACAGTTGTTGATTGGTCCTAATGTTACCTAAGTGCTTTCCACTCCATCAGTCCCCCTGAAACATGGCAGCTTTCTGTACAATAGTTGCTTGGTTACTCTTCTGTAATAAAACACCCTGTTCTCCACTGGCTAATGGTTTGATCGAAAGTGTTAAAGTGTAATTTAGCCCTTGTTATTTTCCATTTTAAACCTCTCCAATTGGGCATTTATCTCGTTCCTTGATACCACTGATTTATTTCAATTAAGATTCTCCATGTTCAAACATCACAATTAGCTACTGTCATTATTGATTCCCATCCCAGGGATTTGTCTGTGGTCTCAAAGTTGACCATTGACAGTTTAGCACTAGTACATTGGAGCTAAATGAAAAGTAAATGTAGCAGGACTATTCTAGTAAAGAACTTTCTTACAATAGCAATAATAATAAGTATAGTACAATACTTACTATATAGTAATGTTATTACATACATTTTAAAATGTTATATATTTTAATATTTACTCCTTTAATTCTCACAATAATCCCATAAAGTGGTGCTTCTATTATCCTCATATTGCAGATTAAGAAACTGTGAAGCATAAAGATTAATAGCCCAATTAGATAGTAAGTGATGGAGCTAGGATCTAAACCAATGCAATCTGGCTTTAGAGTCTATGTCCTTCACCCATACAATCTACAGTCCAAATAACTGATATTATTGAATGAGTGATAATACTTTCATTAGTAACAACTGCCTATTCTGATAAAAATCTTCTATCATAGGTCTTTCTTGGCTCTATAATTCTGTGGTTCTCAATTTGTTCCAAGCTTTTAAATTGAACTGATTGATAATAATCATATCTCTAGCTAATAAGTAAATCAGAACCAGAACTTGGGTTCCTTTGTTCTTTATTTTTTGTGTGTCACTCTTACTAGGGATGTAGAGGTTGAACCACTCTAATAAATTACCATTTTTGTTTCCCACAACAGTAAGTTTCTTATGGTTCAAATCAATGTGGGAGAATGACAGTAGCTCATTCTTCATATAAAGAGATTACATTCTCTGGATAAATGATAGATGCAGGAGGCAGAGAAATTCTAAAGAGACAGGGGCGGATCCTCAGTGAAACTCCACCTTCAAGCCAAAGTGGCCAGAAATATGGATCCCAAAGTGAGAACTTCTATTCCTGTTTGCCCACCCTCTCCCAATTGTGTTTTACTAAATAAGTCTTTTTATCAATCAAATGTTGCCTTTTTCACAACTACCTACAATCCTGCCCCCATCCTGTGTCTATAAAGACCCTAGACTCAGTCAGTAGAGGGGAGAGAGATGGCTGGACTTTAGGGAGGGGAGACAGCTTGACTTCAGGGGAAGAGACAGCCTGACTTCGGGGAAAAGATGACCTGACTTCAGGAAAGACTACCTGCCCTTCCTGTCCCCTCTCTAGCTCCCCACTCCATTGAGAGACATTTCTACCACTCAATAAAATTATCTGCCTTCACCATCCTTCAAATGTCTGTGCAACTTTATTATTCTTGGATGATGGACAAGAGCTTAAGATCCAAAAGGCAGTCACACTGGCCTTTTGCACTTGCTGGCAGAAGGCAACCCCCATTCGACAAGGTAAGGGGCCAACTGAGCTTTTAATACACCTCTGCCTATGGATGGCAGAGCTAAGAGAGCACTGTAAAATTTCCTTTGGGGTATCAGGGTCATAGGCACCCTCACCTGGGTGCCACTGTGGGCACCACATGGAACTTGTTCCCACCAGCACCCAGAGCAGGCAGCCAGATCCTGTATTCACTCGCTCATGCCTGGCCTAGCTGTGGGCCCCGCATGAAGCTTGCTCCTGCAGGCACACAGAGCAGCTGGCTGTGACCCAGACTTGCATGCCTACATGCTGCCTCATGCAAGGGATTGAGTGTGGTGGGCCAAGTAAACACTCACACCTATTGGGAGTTTGACCAAAGGGGCCAAGAAAATACCTGCATCATCTGGGGGCTTGCCTGGGATTCTCACCTCAGAAGACTGAGTAAATGCCGGTCTGACTCTTCACTTTTATTTCCAATACTTCTTATCCTCAGACTTTCTTCTGAAGGCAGATGAAGCATCGAGCCTTTGAGTGGCCAGTTAAGGGCAAATGACACAGCTACAGAAAACAGGATGCAACCTTGCCAGTTATCTGTTTCTTTTGAGTGAAAGGAAAGCTGTTCTTTTTCCCTTCATGGAGGTCTAGCCATAGTGTGGCACTGGCATACTAATATCCTGGGGCAAATGAAGTCACCTGGCTGAGGTCACTCCTCAGTGCTGTTGGAGGGCCCCTAGACTTGGCTCCATCCCAAACCACCCATTAGGGCATCAGCCCAGACCCCCAGACTTTTTAATAGTATTTTTCATTCCGTCTTTCATGGTTTGAAATGACTTCTACTTCTTCTCTGATAACATTAAGGATGTTACTACAAACTGTGAAATATTACTAGGTAGAATGAGCATTTGGCCACACCACCATCAGATATGCAGTACAGAACAATGCAATTTCCATCTGTTCTTAGAGGCAAGTAGGGTACAATGATGAAGAGTCCTTCCCTTGTTGAAGGAACCCATTTGCATAGAGAACAATGTTTTTTTTCTCTGGGAACTTCTCCCCAACTCCCTGTACTTAAGCTGTTTTTTTCTTTTGTCTACCATGTCAGGAGTTAACACAGCCCTGCAAACACAGGGAGGTTTTCTATGTGACAGGGTTTTCTTTCCTACCTTAGCACTCTGCTTATGATAGAGAAGCAAAGGAGGAGCGACTCCCGCGGCTGCTGGCAGCAAATTTGTTGAGGACTATCTGGGACTTAATTTAAATGAATCCGTGCACCCCTGAGACATCTTTTTGTCCCTAAATCAATTTCAAGATTTGGGTTGAAGTCCTAGAAAGAAAAACTAGATCTGAGGGATACAGAGGTAGATGACAATGGAAGCAAAGGGACACAGCATAGGTGGGCAGGACTAATTCCTGCTGATTAAGTTCCCATTTCATGGATAGAGGTTGTATTAGTATCTATGGCATAAATGAGGCCTAGGGAACTCCTATCTTACTGACAGTAGGGAGGATAGATAGCATAGGTAAGTAAAAATAGTCTGCCTTCTAGGTTCCATGCTTCATAGGTGCAGTGGCACCTATGGGTGGCATCTATCTAGGTTGCTGGGGCTCAGGGATAAAAAGATGGAAGGAAAAAGGGGACACCCTTTTTTTTTTCCTCCCTCACACACCCCAGGTTTTCACTGAAAGAGAGGAAGAAATTAAGGGGGCCAGTTACAGTGGCTCACACCTGTTATACCAGCATTTTTGGAGGCCAAGGTGTCTGGATTACGTGCAAAACCAGCCTGGCCAACATGGTGAAACCCCATTTCAAAAAAAAATACAAAAAAAAAAAAAAAATAGCTGGGTGTGGTGGCACATGCCTGTAAATTCAGCTACAGGACAATCACTTGAACCTGGGAGGTGGAGGTTGCAGTGAGTCAAGAACACACCATTGCACTTCAGCTTGGGCAACAAGAGTGAAACTCCATCTAAGAAAAAGAAAAGAAAAAGAAAGAAAGGAACTAAGGGATGCCTATTTCCCTCTCTCTTTCAGATGGGTAACCAGCCATCTTCATTCAACACTCCTCTGTAGTCCCTAAACAACTGGGACTGCTTTTGTCCTCAGACTCTCAAGAAAAAATGTCTCATAGCCCTTTGCACAAAGGTCTGGCCAAAGTACGATTTATAGGAAGGACTTGCTTGGCCTCAGGAAGGAACCATTCATTTCAACACTATTCAGCAGCGGGATATTTTATTTAAACATGAGGACAGATGGTCCAAGGCCCCATATGTGCAGGCTTTCCTTACCTTGCAGGGTAATCCAGACTTTTCCAACACTGTAGGATTGATCCAAGCCTCCCATTAGCCAGCTCAGGAAAGGCTACAAGGGACAATCCCAGGGAACTAAAGAAACAAACCCCAGAGGCATCTCCAGCAGGGAAACAACTCCCTCCAGCCCTGCTCCTCCAGGTCCACTCTGGAGGAGTTTCTCTCTCTAGCTTGCCCCTTCCTAGAAATCCTCACTCTAGACAGGCCCCAGTCTCATTCCGGCCCCTGCAACAGATACCTAGTGAATATGGCCCCAGTAAGGTCAGGTCCCCTCTTGCTACAGGAGTCAAGGCAAATTAAGAGGGATCTTGGCAAATTTTCAGATGACCTTGGCAGATCTATAGAGGCTTTCCAGAACTTAACCCAAGTATTTGAACTCTCTTGGAAAGATGTTAAGTTACTTTTGAATCAAACTCTGACTAACACTGAGAAGCAGGATGCTCTGCAAGTGGCACAAAGATTTGGGGATGAGCTTTGTATCTCATTTAATACCAGGGAAGGAGATGAGCCTTATCCAGTTGGAAGAGAAGCTGTATCATTGGATGACCCTAAATGGGATCCCAAGGATGAAATTGGAAAATAGAAGAGGAAATACTTTCAGGGTTGCCTACTGGAGGTCTTAGGTAGGCCTAGATCTAGGCCTCTCAACTACTCCAAACTGTCCATGATAGACCAGGAATTTGATGCAAATCCCACTGCCTTCCCAGAAGGGCTAAGAGGGGCCTTGATAAAACACACATCTCCATCTCCTGATTCAGTGAAAGGACAACTAATTTATTACTCGGCCAGGCCCTGATATCAGGAGAAAGCTACAGAAACAGGTCATCGGACAAGGTAGTGCTTTACAGAACCTCCTGAAAGTGACCACCTAGGTCTTTTACAATAGAGATAGGGAGGAAGTCCATGTGAGAGAGGAGACACAAGAAAAAGGCAGAGGCTTTAATGCCCTTCTGTTAGGCCCACAAGTTACGAATCCCTGGGACCTACCAACTGCTACAAATGTGGCAAACCATGGCATTTTAGGAAAGACTGGCCTGACAGCATGAGGGAGCCACCTTGACTCTGTCCAATCTGTAATGGGGACAACTGGAGGGTGGACTGTCACTGAAGATGCAGGTCACCAGGTCCAGAGCCTGTCCCACAAATGGTCCAGCAGGACCAACAGGTTCCAGGGCTCGTCTTCCTGGCTCCAATGGCCCAGACCACCAGGAGCCCCCTGGTGATTCTGGTAATTGAAGGGAGGAAAGTGGACCTCCTCCTGGACACCAGAGTGGACCTTTCAGTTCTCTTCTCCAACCGCCTTCCCGCCCCAACCTCCTCTCTTAGAACAACTATGAGGCATGTCTCAGGAAACTTGTTAACCAAATATTTTTCCCAACCTCTTAGTTGTAATTGGGGAAACTTCTTTTTCACCCATGCCTTTCTAATCATGCCTGAGACCCCATCTCCTCTGTTGAGCAGGGATATTCTGGCCCATATGGTGACCACATCCTGATGGCCCCAGGACAAACTATTTGTCTCCTCCTAGTGGAGACTGATATTGACCCAGAAGTTTGGATAATTCAAGGTAAAATTGATCAAGCTATAACCACCATACTGGTCTAGATTCACCTTAAGGATCACCAGATTCACCTCCTTTCCACCAGAGACAATATCCCCTGAAACCAGAAGTTTGGAAAGGACTAGAAGCCATCATTGATAACTTGAAGATGCAGAGCCTCCTCCTACCCTGCAATAGGCCTTGTAATACCCTGATATTGGGGGTACAAAAACCCAACAGGGAATGGAGACTGGTCCAGAATCTCCACCTTCTTAATGAGGCTGTGGTTCCAATCCACCCCGTGGTTCCAATCCACCCCGTGGTTCCCAATCCATATACCCGGCTAACTCAAATACCCAAGGGAACTAAATGGTTCACAGCCCTGACATAAAGGATGCCTTCTTCTACATACCATTACACCCTGACTCCCAGTATTTCCATTTGAGGATCCCCCCAAGCAGACCACCCAGCTAACCTGGAAAGTTTTACCTCAGGGATTCTGAGACAGCCCCCACCTGTTTGGGCAGGCATTGTCCAAAGACTTTTCTGAGTTCCTTTATCCTCAGGTTAAAGTTTTACAATATGTAGATGACATTCTCCTCTGTTCCCCAACTGAGGAAATATCTCAGGAGGTCACTAAGGCTCTTCTTAATTTTCTAGCCAACAGAGGACATAAGGTTTCAAAATCTAAAGTTCAACTCTGTCTGACTTCAGTGAAGTACCTAGGTCTGGTCTTGTCAGAGGGGACCAGGGCATTGGGTGAAGAAAGGATTAAACCCATTTCCTCCTTTCCACCCCACCCTCCCCAAACCCTTAGGCAACTGTGGGGATTCTTGAGCATTACAGGATTCTGCGGACTATGGATACCTTGGTACAGTGAAATGGCTCATTCCTTATATCACTTAATAAAGGACAGTTAGGTGTCTAAAACTCATTCCCTAACTTGGGAACCAGAGGCTAAAAGGACTTTGACCAATTAAAATAAGCCTTGCTTGAGGCACCATTCCTTAGTCTTTCTATAGGGAAGACATTTAATCTTTATGTGTCAGAAAGAAAGCAAATGATCCTGGGAGTTCTAATCCAGGCCTGAAGTCTAGCCCAGCAGCCTGTAGGCTATCTAAGTAAAAAGCTTGATTTGGTAGCCAAAGAATGGCTGGCCTGCCTCCAGGCAGTTGTAGTGGTAGCCTTGCTGGTACCAGAGGCTACTAAGTTAATCATGGTGAATAGAACTTAAATGTTTATATCCCACATAATACGGCAGGACTGCTGTCTTCTAAAGGGAGTCTCTGGCTAATGGATAACTGCTTCCTCAGATATCAAGCTCTACTATTAGAGGGATCTGCAGTCTAATTAAGAACATGTCCCTACATAAATCCAGCCAACTTCTTCCCATGGTAAGCTGGGGAGCTTGAACATAACTGCAAACAGATAGCAGTACAAATCTATGTGAGCAGAGAGGATCGCAAGGAAACCCCCTTAGAGAACCCAGACTTACTGATGGAAGTTCTTTTGTAGAACAAGGAGTCCATAAAGCAGGGTATGCAATAGTTAGACTGGATAATATTATTGAGAGTATGTCTGTTTCCTTAAACACAAGGGCTCAATTAGCTGACCTAATTGCCCAAACAAGAGTGATCAAATTAAGCAAAGGGGAAGAAGTTAGTATTTATGCTGATTCTAAGTATGTTTTCCTAGTCCTCCATGTCCGTACCACTATCTAGAAAGAGAGGAACTTCCTCCCAGCTAGTGGGTCTCCCATTAAATACCATCAGGAAATTAATAGACTACTATCCTTGGTTTTCTTCCCACAGGGAGGGACAGTAATACATTGTAAAAGCCACCAAAAGGAGGTTGATGAAATAGCCAAAAGAAATAGGTTGGCAGACCAAGCAGCTAAATCAGCAGTGAGAGAGCCCCAGATTTCAAATCTATCTGAAGCCCCTCTAAGCTGCAGGAAAGAAGGAAAACCTCAATATTCTCTTGCAGAAATAGAATGGGTCACCTCTTGGAGATATATCATTCAGCCCTCAGGATGGCCACAGTTGGAGGATGGCAAGCTTCATCTACCAGCTGCCAGTCAATGGAAATTTCTTAAAATCCTTCACCAGGACTTCCACTTTGGCAAGGATACAATTTATCAACTGGTCTAGAGATTGTTCTCAGGTGACAATCTGCTACAGTCAACAGATCATTAATACTTGCAAGATTTGCCTTAAAAATAATCCCCTTATCTTCTACCCTGAATCCAAAGGACAAAGTGCTGCCTGGGAGAAGACTGGCAAATGGATTTCACCCATATGCCAAAGACAAAGGGCATCCAGTACCACCTAATATGGGTAGCTACCTTCACTAACTGGGTAGAAGCATTTCTTTCCATATTGGACAGAGAAAATCTCTGAGATGACAAAAGTATTAATTAATGTGATAATTCCTCACTTTGGATTCCTTAAGTAGCTCCATTTCTTAAGTCCCTCATTCAAGTGGCTGTGACCCAGAAAGTCTCAAAGACACTAGGCATACAATACCTTCTTCATTAAGCTTGGAGACCACAATCCTCAGGAAAAGTAGAAAAGACAAATGATATTATCAAAAGGCACCTCAAAAAATTGTCTCAGGAGACTCATCTTTCCTATACTACCCTTCTTCCCATAACCCTAATACATTTTAGAAACACCGCTTCAAAGCTAGATTTAAGTCCCTTTGAAATGATGTATGAATGGCCTTTTGCCACCAATGATTTCTTGCTAGACCAAGAAATCTCTGATTCAATAAACATATAACATCTTTGGCCCATTTCTAATAGGAACTGAAACAACTGTCAGAGGCCCAATGCCGTGAACTAGGGCCACTTTAATTCAACCCAGGGGACTAATGCTGATAAAGGCATTTCCTTCCCTTTCTCCCTCTACAGGCCCAGATTTGGGAGGGACCTTACACTGTACTAACTTCTTTCTACTCCTATGGCAGTAAAGGCCACTGGAATAGATTCTTGGATTCATTATACTTGAGTTAATGGTCCGGGAAGCCAAGAGAGTTACCTCAGTCCACCCAGAAGAGGACCCAAAGTTTCCTTTGATTGATTTACTTTCATGTTAATCTTTACTTCCATGTTCATTAAAGAAAACTTTCATATAAATAATTAGATAACGTTAACATTCAATTACCATGGGTTTCCTTTATCTGAATAACTTGTCAGAAACAGTTTTAGCAAAGCAGTACTACTCATTGCCTATCTTCTTAGGAAACATACTGCATGCTGTGTGTGAATGCCAGGACCTGTGTACCTGAGTGTGCTCATGCAGTTTGAACCTGGAGCACATCTGTCCAGAGAAAGTTTTGCTGCTTGAAGACCTACTTTTTTGAATTATTTCTTTTTCACCTAGTATACTCACTGGGTGACCAATTAATCATCTTATTGTTTCATGTAATTCACTCAGAATTTCCAACACATGTAATGAAGCTCTGCACACACATACCTGTGTGCCATAGCTCAACCAACTCTTATTACAGATAGAGGACACAGCTTAATGTAGACAGCACTCATCTTCTCAACTTACAGCCAGACGTTACTCTGATTTCCCTTAGTGACATATTTTACCACTCCTCCTCTACTGTCCTTACGAAACACTTATCTGTTACCCTCATAACTTGTCCCTTGGGCTCTTGCAACGCTTGTCTAAACTGCTCTGAATACCCGACCTCTTCAGTGCAACCAACACATTGTTGCTATAGTAAGGTTCATGACACATTCTCTGTGTTATTTTTCTCCTCCATAAAGATTTGTAGCTAGTCTCCACTGCTAACCAATGAAAATGTTCTGCCTGGCATTCAAGGCCATCTGTTCTCATTCACAACATACTTGCCACTTGTATTTCCCTTCCTCTCTTAATGTGAGGCAGACTTCTTACTGCAACCCTGGTATGTCTCTATTTTCTCACTTCTAGGTTTTTGCTTCAGCTCTTGCCCTAACCACCTAACATGATGTTCACTTGTCAGGGCTTCGGTCAAACGTCACTTGCTATCACATCAATAAAGCTGTACCTGATCTCTTATTTCAGAATGATGACCTCTTACGCTGAAACCAGTGCATTGCGTGTCTTTCCTAAGGCACTTTTTACATTTTTACATCCTCAAAATCTCCATACATTTCTTGCAATGGGAGACTGTGTCATTAATCTTTGAACCCCTGACAAGGAAAAAAAGAGTTTACACATGTTTAGCAACAGTAAATAGTAGAATGAGTGGGTGATATTCACATCAATAAACTTTCTTTCAAGAATTCCTATCCCATGGGTCTCTCTTTCTGAATCTCCCAAAGTTCTCATAACAGTTCCTATACGACATGCGATATTGCTGTGTTTCATATGTGGTGAAGAGAAACCCACAGTAATTGAATGTTAACATTAGAGATTGGGCCCAAAGGAATAAATATCTGTTTTTTAGTTTCTTCTTTAACATTGTTGACAATCATTTATTTTGCATAGTCTCTACCTATGGTTCTCTGAAAAACCAGACTGTCTCTGTCCTCTTAGCCTGTGTGCATGCTGCTACTTATTTTCAGAATGTCTTTTCTCTGCCTGACCCTCAGAATAGATTTCAAAATCCAGTTCCAACCACTCCTCTACAAATTCTGAGAATTTACTTCCTTGTTCTTTACGGCTTTAATAATAAATTTCCATGTTATTATTACTTCCATGTTCATTATTAGCCCTTCATAGTGGCTCTTATCACATGATATTATAAACCCATTATTTCACTGTGTTTCTTTTCCACCATGATTAATTAAATTCAGAGACAGCTTTCTTTTATTTTATTTCTCTATCTCTAATGTCAACCCAGAAAAGTTTTTCTATAAATATGTATGTTAAACCAAATGAAAACTAGTTAGTACCAAAGTGAGGAATCAAATTCAAGGAGGAAAAGACTGGCAGTCCATTCTCAAAGCAAGTCTCTAAACCAAGAAGACAGAAAGGCTTTAGAGTAATATGTTACATGTGTACTTGGACCAAACTGAACTGACCTTTATTATAACCAAATGTGTCCATAGGTTTACAGAGGAAACCTCTGCAATCTGCCCAGAACATAGAAAGGATGATTCTATAGAACATGCTAACAGATACCACGGGAGTGAAATTGCCTGATATATGTCATTAAACACATATCTTTCCAAAAACTCACAATATTAAGATACAATTATCAAACATGTTACAAAAAACTTACACATAATTTCTGAGAGCTATTAGCATGCTTAATTTATAAATTACACAACGTAAGTCAATCTCAGGACACACTTAAGAGCAACTGTGGGCATCTTTCCACAGATACAAATGCAGAGTACCTTTTTTTCTTTCCCAATTCATATTTTAACTTATTCAGGAGGGCTAAATACATCATTGCTCCTTGAAAGTCTATGCTATTAATAATAATTTATAAAATCATTTGGTAGAAGTGCTACAGAATAGATTTTATAAAAGGTATTTTTAAACCATGAGGTTTTTTTTTTGTGCTTTTCAGCTCTGTGTAAAATGTTCGCAATAGTGCTACAAACCTTTAGATAGTCTTCCATTTACAATATAAGTGGTTGCTATTCAGAAGGTCAAAAATGCAGTGGCATTTGAGACTGCTTTGTACGAAGACCTTTATGGATTTATAGGACTGTTTTGCATTTGTTTATTTATTGTTATGTTCCTTTCTTTTATGTCCTTTAAGAATATCTTTAGAATTCCAGCCACAAGGCTATTGGTAAGTATAGGCCTGAGAGGGAGTGATGATGGCTATACTTTGGTTTTTCAAAAGAGTGAATAACAAACTGCCTTAATATTCTCTTTATCAGGTAATCATCCATCAGAAATAATGGACCATCAGAAATAAAACTTAGGAACTGGAAGCTCAAATTTATAAATTATCTTTTAATAATAAGGCTCCAGATATGTTTATTATTCTTAAAGTCCAAATGCTTAGATGTTTAATAAATAAATCCAGAATTCTTTACTTATTTGAACTTGGCTATATTTTTTAAATTTCATAAATTATACAGAAATAGATTAAGGAGTCAAAAGGCTATAGATCAAAAATCAAGCTTGTTCCACTTGTCTTTGGGAATAGATTATGGTTAATCAGTTAACCTCTTCTGGTTAGGAGGACAGAATTGAGGGTCATATCAAGGCTATTTTCAGGTCCTAGTCATCCACCATAATTAAGGTGAGAGTTGAGCAAATTGCCTAAATGTCCCAAGCCTATTTTTCACTTTTGTAAAATGAGGATAATATCAGTATCTGACTCGGGGTAACCATAAAGACTATGATATAACCCATGTAAAGGGCTTAGCAAAGTGCCCAGAGTAAAATAGATTATCAACACATGCCAACAACTGTTATCTTTCTGACACTAGGTCAATTTGGAGAAATTAGATGGAGCTGGTCAATTTGACCAACTCCATCTAATTTCTCCCCAGAGTTGTGCCCCAGTTACATAGCAGCCAATAGTTAAAATGAATATTACATGAAATAACATATATTTTGTTGTAGCTGTTTATCAGTTGTGGGTAACTCAGAACTTGGAATCTGATACCAGATTGAGAAAATCTGCTAGTTTATGAAGAAATGCTATTGTTTAGTATGCTGGTATGTGATTATTTGGAGAAATATACAAAACCCTAAATTTCTAAACCAGTGTTGCAATACAGTGCTTTCTGTAGGTAACAAATTAGAAGACTGGCTGTCAGCCCACTTGTAACCTGGAGAAATGTATGAAAAATCTGCCTGTTATTGGGGATGGGTAGTTCTGATTCAGAGCATGGGGGAACACTAAAAGTAAATATCACTGGTGAGGGACTGACTCCCTCTGCTGGGTACTAGTTGATTCTCTTTTTATGGCTCTAGTGTTTAAGTGGTGAAGGTTTACTTGTGCTATGACTTTATTAGCTTCTCTCTTTGTGGGATTGATATGGTTCCGCTCTGTGTCCCCACCAATTTCATATTGAACTATAATTCCAAATGTTGGAGGAGGGAACTGGTGGGAGGTGATTAGCTCATGGGGGCAGATTTTCTCCTTGCCGTTCTTGTGATACAGAGTGAGTTTTCAAGAGATCTGGTTGTTTAACAGCGTGTAGCACTTCCCCCTCCACTCTCTCTCTCTCTCCTGACACCATGTAAGGATATTCCTGCTTCCCATTCATCCTTCAACCATGACTGTAAGTTTCCTGAGGCACCCGGCCATGCCTCCTGCATAGCCTGTGGAACTACGTCAATTAAACCTCTTTCCTTTGTAAATTACCTAGTCTCAGGTAGTTCTTTATAGCAATGTGGGAATGGACTAATACAGGGATGTAAAGTAAGTTATATCTGAAGAAAGATATCACCCCTGTGTACACATGTCTCTCCACATGGCAGACAGAAACTTAGGGGCCTGTATGATTTCAGCCTGTTCTCTTCACTACCGGAAAACACTGAATGGGTCCTGATGTGGGGAGACCCCATGTTTCGGGTGGGAAATAAGATGTGTCATGCCATCATGGAGATGACTGACAAGCTAAGAAAGCAGAAGCCTAGGACAATGTCGGAGACTTTGCAAACATTTGGTAGCAGAACCCTAATGCGTTCATGGGGTGATGGAGGGGAGGGGGATTTGGCTTAAGCCTCATCACAAAGATCCTCTTCAAATTTAGACTTCTGATGTTATATTCACCAGAGGTTATAAATACAGCCAATTTCTAATGGAAATGTTAAGTGGAAAATCTGAAGTGTCAATATATGAAGTAGATTTTTCACAAAATTTCACAATATGTGCAATCATTTTTTATTTGATAATGTAATGAGAAACAAAAAGTGAAAGGTGTATACCATGGTCCCTCTTGACTCTGAGAAACCTTGACTGTAGGATAAGCAGATGCTCATTAGAAACTTGTTTCAGTTCTGTTTGTATTTCCTGTTAGTGTTTTTCTCAGTAGTTAATGAAATTCTTTTAAAATACCAGTGTCAGTTGGGCACAGTGGCTTATGCCTGTAACAAAATCCCAGGAGGTTGGGAGAGCAAAGCAGGTGGAACACAAGGTTAGGAGTTTGAGACCAGCCTGGCCAACATGGTGAAACTCTGTCTCCACTGAAAATACAAAAATTAGCCGGGTGTGGTGGCAGGCACCTATAATCCCAGCTACTTGGGAGGCTGAGGCATGAGAATTGCTTCAACCCAACAGAAGGTTGCAGCGAGCCAAGATCACACCACTGCACTCCAGCCTAGGTGACAGATCAAGACTCAGTCTCGGGGGGATAAATGTCAGTGTCTCAGTTTTTCTAAAGAGAACTGGCTAAAAAATTTCCATTCAGTCTTAGGCTGGGGAGGCAGGTATGGTGTTGGCAAGAGGAAGAGCTGAAGACCTAAGGCAGGTGAAAGGGTGAAAGTGAGGGTCAATCATGGGGGTCTCTCCTAATACTGCTTTTGCCTATTCAAATTTAGGTGACTTTGCATTTCAATTTTCAGAAGGAAAGCTGCTATTGTACAGCATCTTTCATCATCTGAGGGCTCTGCTTGGACAAGATCAAATTCAGTCATTTCATTTGGCAGAGATGGGACAGCTTCTAAGCTGTCACTGCTTCTGTGTAACCACAGGGAGCTCAAATCAGTATTACTTCCTGCTCTTTCTTTGTCAATCCCCTCTCTTGATTCAAAGGCAATCAGTAAAAATGGCTATTTTCTGTTCCTTCTTTTAGCCTATAAGAAAACCATGGTACTGGAAAAGACCAAATCTACATAATATTACATATGTAATTTGGTTCTTCCAAAGAAAGTTTGGAGTGAGCAGTGGAGTCCCTTGCTAGTTCTATTGCAACAAGCCTTTCTTTCAGTGGACTGCTATCAAGTACACGTTAATTGAAATCTGAAGGGTGGGAACTGGGCATCAGTCAACAGATGCAGTCTGGCTTTGGGGAGGCATTTGTCACAGATAATACTGCTGGAAACAAAGCTTACATACTGACTCTGGAGCAAGCTGAGCAAGGAGAAGCTCCCTATCTCCACGGATACACCAAGGACTACTTTCCACATAAAGCACTTGGGCTCCTGCTGCTGCAGGATAAAGCAGATCAGATGCTAATGCTTCTTGTCTGTGTAGGATGACTCTGAACTTGTTTCCATGGAAGGAAGACAGCTTTCAGCTCAGAGAAATCCAGCTTTATCTTCTCAGCTACAGAGTGTCATTAAATGAGCGTGCTTGTTGAAGGTACAAAGGAGGAAGAGTGAGACGAGAGGGTAGAAGGAGAGGCAAACTGATGAATAAAAACTGCATTTTCAGACTCAGTGCACAGCACCTGCAAATGGTCAGATAAGGTTTCACAAGTAGGTAAAAAGGTAGTTGCCCCCTGCAATAAGTTCTTCACAAGGGAAAGCATAAGGTATCTTACTAAACTTTACATCTGCAAACTATGAGAGTGAGAGTCAAAAGACCCTCAAGTATATATTTAAAAAGAATTTAAACTAACTCTTTAATGTTTGTTGAGGGACTGCAGTGATTACCCAAGTGAGTTACCTTTAAAATCATTGTGCTCAAAATATGTACCATTAACTGAGCATCTCCATCAGAACCACCTGGACCCCAACTCAGCTCTGCTAATCATAATTACCGGGTTGAAGCTCATAGGCAACCCTCCAGCCCCCAACCCACCCCAGCCCAACCCAATCCCACAGGCCCCGGTGAATAATACACATGCTAATATTTGGGAGATGCATTGCCTAAAATTTCTAGAACGGATTTATTACTGAAAAATCAATTTGGACTGCCCCACATCTGAAGCTTCTCTGTCACACCATGAATTTTCCCCTAGTTTTTAATCATCTGCATTGCTTTTATAATTTCTGTATTTTAAAATTGCTTGTTTGCCAAAAAAAAAAAAAACACGTTAAAATGGCCAATTGACAACAACAGACACTTCTCAAAAGGAAATATATATGGATCTAACAAATATAGGAAACAATGCTCAACACCACTAATCACTAGAGAGAGGCAGGTCAAAACCACAATGAGATACTATCTCACAGCAGTCAAAATGGTTATTATAAAAAAACGAAAAATAACAGATGTTGGCGAGGTTGTAGAGAAAAAGAAAGCCTTGTACAATGGTGGTATGAATGTAAATCAGTTCAGTCACTGTGAAAAGCAGTTTGAAGATTTCTCAAAGAATTTTAAAACAGAACTGCCATTTGACCCAGCAATACCTTTACTAAGTATATACTTAAAGGAAAATAATGTGTTATACCAAAATCACACAAGCACTTGTATGTACATCACAGTGCTATTCACAATAGCAAAGACACAGAATCAACCTAGATGCCCATTAACATTGGATTGCATAAAGACAATGTGGTATATATACATTATGGAATCCCATGTAACCATGCCAAAGAATGCACTAATGTCTTTTGCAGCAACATGGATGCAGCTGGAAGCCATTATCCTAAACAAATTAAAGCAGGAACAGAAAACCAAATACCACATATTCTCACTTACAAATGGGATCTTAACATTGAGTACACATGGACTCAAAGATGAAAGCAACAGACACTGGGGACTAATAGAGGGTGTATTAGTCTGTTTACATGTTGCTGATAAAGACATACCCAAGACTGGGCAATTTACAAAACAAAAAGTTTTACTGTAGTTACAATTTCACATGGCTGGGGAAGCCTCACAATCATGGTGGAAGGCAAAGAGGAGCCAGTCGCATCTTACATGGATGGCAGCAGGCAAAAAGAGAGCTTGTGCAGAGAAACCCCCATTTTAAAAACCATTAGATCTCATGAGACCCATTCACTATCACCAGAAGAGCAGGGGAAAACCTGCCCCCATGAGTCAATCATCTCCCACCAGTTTCCTCCCATGACATGGGAATTATGGGAGCTACAAGACGAGATTTGGGTAGAGACACAGAGCCAAACCATCTTAAGGTAAAAGATGGGAGACAAGGAATGGAAAGCTAACTATCGTTTATTATGCTCACTACCTGGGTGATGGGATCATGTGCACAACAATTATAAGCAATCATATACAACAATTTGTACACAATTTACTCATGTAACCTGCACATGTACCCCCTGAAACTAAAGTCAAGTGTATATATATTATTTGACTTTTAGTATCGTATATATAGACATATACATATTTTATGTGTCTATATATATATATTCATACATACATACACATCTATATATATATTCATTGTTCTACGTTTGATATATAGACAGTTATATATACATTGTACCATAAGTCAAATTATATATATATATATATATATATATATATATATATATATTTGACTTTTAGTTTCAAGGGGTACAATGTTTATGACAATCTACTTATATTTATATTGATTTATATATATAAATAAATATAACAATAAATAAATATACAACTGCTTGTTTGAATAAGGGTATTTTTCTTTCCTGAACTGCTTTCTGCCCTGTTATTACCATTGTGCTCTCCAGCTCTAAGACTAGTCTGTGAATTTCAGGTGTGTCCTTTTGGTGCCCAAGCCACACTCAGAGCTCTCAATAAGACTCTCTTTACAGCCTGCCCTGACTTATTACTATTATTTCTTTAAGTCTTAGAAGATTTTTTAGTATTAAAGAGTAACTCTACTCTCATTAGAAAGACATCCTTATTACTGTTGAGCAATTTAGCGATATGAATTAAACAAGATTTTAGCCATACTTACTCAATAAAGAAATAATGATATAGACTAAAATGGAATTATAGATAAATATTAATCATGGGATTTTTCAACATATAATGGTAAAATTTGGAAGCAATAGAAATGTCTGTGAAATAAGTTTTACACGCTACATGAGTAAAGCTATTAATCATATGTAAATGCCCTGGCTGTGTAATATGAATAAAAATGTTTAAAACAGTATTAAATTAGATCATTCAGTTTTACCTCCACAGATTTTGTCCCTAAAGGCTAGCCATGCCATTCAAAATTGAGACGAAGTGGAAAAAAGAAAGAAAGAAAAAAAAAACAGAATAAAATAAAATTGAGAATGAGTTGGAATGGAGAAAAAAAAGAGATAAAGGGAATAAACAAAGAAATAAAATTATTAAAAAGATAAAATAGGAAGAACATGATTACAAAGAGGGCATTAAGCAAGCCAAAACCCAGCCTCAGCCAGCTGTCTCTAAAGTGTTCTCACCAGATTTAATTTATCTGGGACTCAGTGAAGTCACCAGCACAATTACTGGCCAAGGTAAGAGCTCTAAAATTGTGTGAATGTGTGAATGTTGCCAAAGGCAATGAAGTTTTGGAAAAGGAATCTTCCCAAACAAGGAAAAATGTAAGGAAAAAAAGTATTGTTTTGGTTTTTGTCAGATGAAAGCTACTTTTTCCCTGGCCAGACACCCTACTGTGATCTTACATATGAGGGAAGCATTAGGTAAGTAACAGAAAATTCAAGAGTAATGAGAATGAATTTTAGGCCACAAACTGAGAGATGAAATGGATTCAAATTATTTATTTATTTATTTATTTATTTATTTATTTATTTTGAGACAGAGTCTCACTCTTGTTGCCCAGGCTGGAGTGCAGTGACGTAATCTCAGTCCACTGCAACATCCACCTCCTGGGTTCAAGCGACTCTCCTGCCTCAGCCGTCCAAGTAGCTGGGATTGCAGGCACCCACCATCACGCCTGGCTAATTTTTGTATTTTTAGTAGAGATGGGGTTTCATTTATTTTGCAACTAACTTTCTAGTTTAAGCCCTCCTCTGCCAAGTTATTGGAATATTTGATCTATTTCAGTTTATCTGCATTTCATAGCTTTTTCTCCCTGTGCTGACTCTGAATATCAAGGCAAGAGAACTCATCATACTTAGTTCAGCTTTTCATTGTTCAGCCACTCTTTGTGCCCATCCACAAAGCCCCATTCTATTAACCACCACTTTCTATTAACTTTGTGTCATTTATGGCTACAAAGGAGTCTTCCTGCTACTTCTGTGCCTTGCAGAGGTACTGGAAATATCTAATATCTGCAAGACTGCCTAAGGCCGTACTTTTCTAGACACATCACGCACCCACTTCTCTTTTATGGAGCGTTATTACCTTTCCATAAAGTCTTCCCTTCCCTGTATCCATGCATATGCCATGTGACCGACTTTGCTTTTCAATCTCTTGATGGTCTTCTAACTTGTTTTAGTCAATGCGCATGTGCCAATTATCGTATAAGCAGAAGCTTGAAGTGTGCCAGCATATTCTTCTCTTACTGGATTGGACACTTGAGAGCATCATGAAACTGTGAATAAGCCTAAGCTACCCTTTGGTCACCTTGACTCTTTAGTCCAAGCCAGGGTTTGGTGGGGTTTGACTCCCTCACTAGACTGCATAAGACTGAGGTTTTTATTTTCTTTCTTTTTTTTTTTTTTGAGACAGAGTCTCTGTTGCCAGGCTGGAGTGCAGTGGCGCAATCTTGGCTCACTACAACCTCCACCTCCTGGGCTGCAGTAATTCTCCTGCCTCGGCCTCCTGAGTAGCTGGGACTACAGGCATGTGCCAACATGCCTAGCTAATTTTTGCATTTTTAGTAGAGACAGGGTTTCACCGTATTGGCCAGACTGGTCTCTAACTACTGACTTCATGATCCACCCACCTCAGCCTCCCAAAGTGCTGGGATTACAGGCGTGAGCCACCGCGCCTGGCCTATTTAATTCTTTACATTGTAAATTGTGCAGCATAGTTGTGTGCTGAGTCACAAAGATTCAGTATGCATGGAAAAAATGATGATGTTAGAGAAACCAGACATAACAGTGGTAAGTCCTCAAGAAAACAAGCAGCAGTGGGACTTAAAGCCTGAGTGTAAGATCCAGTTACTAACAGGGGCAGGGATGTCGCAATAGTGAGAAACAATGCTGAGAGTGTGAGTCCGGTTGCATAAAGGTTCGTAGACTCAATAATGGAAGAGAATTTTTCTTACTTCCATGAGTTTTTCACTGAGAGTCAAGGTGATCTGAGGAGAATGTGAACTTTGAACGAAGAACTAAAGTGAGTTCACTAGACAAATGTAGAAGGGTGTCTGGGTACATCTGTGTGGTTCCTGGGTACTCACTTAAAATTTGCTGTTATAAATTTAAATGGAGTCTTAGTGGTAAGGCTGTGTGATTTCTGTAGACACTGGAAGCAGCAGATGAACAGGGAGGATGTTAGGTTTGGGTAGTACTGGAGTTTTGTGAGATTGTCAGCAGGTGTTGGGAGAAGGTGGAAGGAATTAAAAGTACATTAAACAACTTACTACAATGATGGACCATGAACCCTAAGCTGGTTAAGAGGGAAAATGAATGCATAAGCCAGGAGAAAGTGGAAAAATTGTAGTATGAGTTGGTTGGAAGTTTAAATGGAGTTAAATTGTTGTCATGGATGCAATGGAGTAAATAAGCACAAAATATAAAAAATGGTGATCAGAGAGATTTGACATTGAGGCTTTGGGAAATGGTATAGATATTAGTGATAATAATGACTAAGCAATGAAGATAAAATTGGGTAAGGTCAAGTGGTGGTAAAAATATGAGAGCCATTTACAATGAATTATCCCATGACTGTTACTGTCCCCAAGAAAGATTACAAATTAAGGATAAAAGAAGTGACCACAGTGCTAAAATTGGAAGATTAGTAAACAATAACAATGAGAAGGGTGATATGGTTTGGCTGTGTCCCAGCCAATCTCATCTTGAATTGTAGCTCCCATAATTCCCACATGTCATGGGAGGGACCTGGTGGGAGGTAATTGAATCATCGGAAAGGGTCTTTCCCATGCTGTTCTCATGATAGTGAATACATCTCATAAGACCTGATGGTTTTATAAAGGGGAGTTCCCCTCCACAAGTCTCTTGCCTGCTGCCATGTGAGACATAACTTTGCTCCTCATCCACCTTCAGCCATGATTGTGAGGCCTCCCCAGTTATGTGGAACTGTCAGTCAATTAAATCTCTTTCCTTTATAAATTACCCAGTCTTGGGTATGTTTTCATTAGCAGTGTGAGAACAGACTAATACAAAGGGGTAGCAAGTGGCCATGTATGACATCAAATACCAGGGGTTTTTGAGGAAAGAAACAACAGACATAATCAAGAAACAATCTTATTTCTGGAACTTGTGATGTAAGGATTATGAGGATCGAAAAACAGTGATGACTTTACAGAGCCTCGAGGGAAGCAGTGAGTTCAGCAGAGGCACAGTGTTCTATTCCTGGCAGGGAGAAGAAATAATAACTGAAAAGGTTAAAGAGACATGTAATTTTTGTTAGAATTTGCTAGATTATAATTTGCTAGAACTTTCTAGATTATAAGATTTTGAGGAGTTTGATAGTTTTGGGGGACTAATGAAAAGTATGAATCCAATTAGGGTATGTACATATTCACTTTGGGGAAAAAATCCATCTAGCTGTAGAGACAAGGAATTTTAGATTTGCAATGGTGATTGACATAAGCAAGGACAGAGGAATGACTGGTTCTTTCCAAACTATTGAACAGAGAAATATAAACAAATTATAAAAATATACTCTCCTTGAGATTGGTTGAAGTGGTGAATCACAGTCCTTATGACATTGATTAATCGTTTATCAAGAAGAAGAGCTAGGTAAACACATTGTTTCTTACTACATGCTATTTTATAGCCAAGAACATAAGAACTAGACTTTAGATCTAAAGTGTCCATATGTTCTTCTTGGCTATTAAATAGCATGTAGTGTAAATTCAGAATGCATTTATTGTTTATAGAGCTCTAAATGCTAGCCCTTCAGAAATGAGTCCATGGCCACTGTCTTTACAAAACCCTCTTTGATTTTTGTCAGACGTCTCAGAGTCTTGATGATCGAGATCAACAGTTCCTTCATTGGAAATGACTGAGCTTTACTCTTCTCCACTTGGGATGAGTCTAGTTTCTTGCAAAATGAATTAACCTGGCAATAGCAGGGTATTTCAGCAAAATGCCTCTGATGTACTTAGCGCAGTCTATGAAATTTTAAAAGGACCTAGGGATGTAGAAATCTACATCTCCTTTCCCTCCCACATAACACATTCATTTTCAAATGTCAATGTTAATACTTTTCCACGTGAACTTGCTAAAATGTTGCAGAAGGATTATAATCTTATCAATAAAGTCACAATTTTAAAAATGCACTGCAAGATTTAATTTTCAGATCCCATGAATTTCTATTGATTTGGGAGTACACAGTCAGGAATAGTGAGAAAGTAATCTGCAAATTGTATTAAGGATGCTTATTTCAGATGCCTTTGTGTTCCAAAGTTGTTACACTGCAGAAAAACAGGTAACACTGCTGAGATGAAACCTCAAGAATAACTTCCTAGATATTATATTTTCCCAAAATCAGTTTTAAATGTGAGAATAAGAGATCATGGTAACCTACTAAAGATGTGACATTCTATACCTTAAAAAAAAAAAAAAAAGTAAGTAAAGCTGTGAAAAGAAAAAAAAAAAAGGATCAAATTCTAAATGACCTCACAAGAAAACTTACATGAGGGGAAAGGTTTTTATTGTATTTTGTCCTAGAATTTGTCCTTTGGGCTTTAAAATTCCCAATTATGAGAATAAAAAGAGAACAACTAAAAAAAAAACTATTAAAAATTTGCCCATATTTATGTCATTGAATATTTCCATGTGTGCCTAATTTTTCATGTTAAACTAGAACAAAAGTATATGAGTAAACTTAGATAATTTAAGAAGTATTATACAAATATTTCTTCAAAGATGGCATTTAATTGGTTTCATCTACAATGTCTAATTCAGGTGTTTTTACTTCTAGATCAAGGACAAAATGAAATAAATGGAAGCACCATGAATAGTGATGCTTTCTTACTCACCAGATTTACACAACTAGGGGAATACTTAGGCAGCAAAGTATGGTCCACACCAATAGAGAATTTACTCTGAACTTGCAGAAAGAACATTTATTAAATGGTACATATGGAAATCTAAATGTTGCTCATAAGAGATCCTATAGTTCAACATTGGAGAAGGCCATGGGCCAGAAGGGAGGTTGCCTTAAATGAGTGAAGAGACATGATCTAGAGAGGAGATGGTTTTGAATGCAAGAACATGGACAAAGCAGATTTAGTCAAATACAAACTTCAATACACAACCATATATCATTATTTTTGCTCAAAGAACAAGTTTGCCTCAAATTATGCAATATAAACATTTTTTCATTGATTATGTTATTTTGGAAATGCATTTCTTCATTTCAGTTTCCAGATCACATTAGGAAAGTCAAAATTTCTCTGCAATCTCTTTTTTAAAAAAACATTAATGTCAATGAGTTTTATTTTATACTCTTGATTTATTGAGTCCTTTGACTTCCAGAATGCAAAAACACAAACATCTGATATCAATTTTGTATACAGTTCTGGGTAACTATGGATTTACTCAATCACTCCTGGACTTATATACCAGGTTAAAATTTTTTATATTGCTACTCTGTAATGCATATTTTCTACAAAAAAATAAAATATTCACAGTGAAATGGACAGATTCATCTCTGTGGGAATTAACATGTTTGGTTTTGTGAAGAAAGATCTATAGTAATTAATATATTGCCTTTCCCTCTAGCAGTTTTCAAAGCTATGTGGAGAATATGGGACATAAATTGACAGAATAATATATAGAAACCTGCATATGTCCATCACCCAGCATCAGCAATGAACTCACAGTGAATCACACTAAATCTATGACCCATTCACTATTTTTCTCTATTATTTTGAAAAAAGATTATATTCCATGTAATTTTCTTCATAAATATTTCAGTATGCATCTCTAAAAGACAAGAGCTTTGTTAGACATAAGAACAATATCATTATCACACCAAATATAATTTAAAAATAATTTTTAATATATTTTTATCAAAATTTTAGCCAGTGTTCAAATTTCCATTGTCTTACCGAGTTCCTGCTTATTTTTAACATTTATTTGATTAGGATTTAAATACTGCCCACACAATGGGATTGCTTGATGTAAATTTTTAGTCTCTTTTAAGCTATATAATCTTTCCGTTTTTTCCTCTGTCCCTCTCTTGCAATTTATTAGCCAAACAAACTGATAATTTGGTTTGTGGACTATTACAAAATCAATATTTTGTTGATTTCATCTCCATGGTAGAATTTAACATGCTCCTCTGTCCTCTGTACTTCCTATAAATTAGAAATTAGATATAGAAGTTTGATCTGATTTAGGTCAGATTTTCTTTTTTCAATACTATTTTATAAGTGTTTTTTTTCCATTAGGAGGCAAAAAATATCTAGCTGTGTCTCTTTTATAACATAGTCAGGTTTTGTTGCTGAATGTCTAGACTCATTCCTTCAGTGGAAATTGAAAATGATTTAACTTAATCCCTCTTCCTCACCAAAGTCCCAGTATACTTCCCAGGGCTGTCAGAAAAAAAAAAAAAAAAAAAAAAACAACTCCTAAAGTGCATAATTCTTTAATACCAGAACTCATCACCCCACCAAAAACAAAAAACAAACAAACAACAACAAAAACAACAACAAAACTTCTTGAATTCTACACCTATTGGTCCATTATGGCTCTAGAAATGTAAGGAATGTTAAAAAACCTAATGCCATGAATCACCCTATGAGGAACAGGTGAGGGATAATTTCAAGTTCGCTGTATTTGACGTCTATGCAGGATAATTAATCAGGTGTTAGTTTGTTTCAATAGCTTCTTGATTCTTTAATTTTTTCTAACAGTCACTAAAATCCCCTCAGTGCTGGAGACTGGTTAGACTTTTGTATATCCCAGGCAGGAGGGAATGGATGCTTTTCAGAGGCCAGTTAAGTTGCTTCTTCTATTGGTTTCCAAGCTGGTTGAATGATCACAGGATCCTCTAGGATCAGGGTCATACGTGAGTGCATTATGAGTCATGCTGGTTTTGCTACTGGTAGTCTCTATTCCCTTATCTTTGGCTTTCTTTAGTGTGGAATGAGAGGTGCAAAGAGTAGATGCTCATCAAATGTTAATCTCCAAATTGAGATTTTTTTTTTTTTTTTTTTTGAGAGGGAGTCTCACTCTGTTGCCCAGGCTGGAGTGCAGTGGCATGATTATCTGCTCACTGCAAACTGCCTGCCAGATTCAAGCTATTCTCCTCCCTCAGCCTCCTGAGTAGCTGGGACTACAGACTATGCCTGGCCAATTTTTGTATTTTTAGTAGAGATGGAGTTTTACCATGTTGGCCAGGATGGTTTTGATCTCCTGACCTCATGATCCACCTGCCTTGGCCTCCCAAAGTGCTGGGATTACAGGCGTGAGCCACCATGCCTGGCCTGAGACCTTTCCTAATTCAGACATTTCCACTTCTAAGATTCCCTAAATGGAATACAGAAAAGTACATTAGGGAGAAGCCAATGTTAATCTGCTCATTTACAATCACAATACACAATCTGCTTTACACAATACCTACTACATGGTAGAAAATCATTACCCATTTAGGAAACAAATGAATGAAACTTTTAGCCTGTCTTCCCCTTTTAAAAATATACTGCCAAGCAAAATAGATAATCCATGAGGGTTTTGTTTCTATGTTATAATTACCCCGAAAAAATTTTCTTCCCTAATCTCTTCTCCCACAGTTACCCCATGACCTAGACACATTAAACAATATGCAGTTCCCAGGTATTATCTGATGTTCTTAAATATCTATACCTTTGCAAATTCTATCATCCTTTGAAAACTTCTCATAACCTACTTTTTTTCCTACCCATCTAATTTTTAATACATGCAGCTAAACAAGCGTTTATTAAATGGGCACAGGCATACTGCGACACAGATGAGAACAGGTTGGACCCCTCATAACATTTGCAGCTAAGTCAGAGAAAGACACATGGACAAAACATGCAATGTGGTGTGATGCACCCCAATCTAGATTGTTCAGTGGTGGAATGAAGCAGGCAAATTTCAGTTTGTGAGGTTCAGGAAAGATTGTTTGTTTTTGTTTTTGTTTTTGAGAAGAAAGGACTAGGTATCCACTAGGCATGTCAATGTTGGAGGAAGAGAAAGTCACAGGGAATGGCATGTGTCAAGGCACAGAGGCTTCAAGTAGCATGGGACTATTGAGAATTCAAAGTAGTTTGCTATGAGTGAAGAACTAAGAGGCATTGTTTTTGTTTATTTTTAATGAATATGCACAGATGGACAGAGGCTAGGACAGGGAATACCTTACATACTGTGCTAAAGAGTTTGGAAGTTATCCTACAGATAAGGGACTGATGAAGGTTTTTTAAATGTCAGGTATGATACCTGCTAGACTGGATTTTTAGAAAGATCATTTGGTGACAATACAGATTATATACTAGAAGTAAATTAAATAGGAGTTTTCGAAATTAGTTGGAAAACTGTATGGGAATAACTAGTTTAAAGCAACTTCATTTAAGGTTTTTTTTCCTTACCTAGCATAGGTGGAGTAAGGTAGTTGTATAATTTATAATTGCAACCAGGATTGTTTCCAGGGTGAAACTGGGTACCAAAAATAATTATTCAAGAACATTTGAAGCAAACCAAAACTCTCCCAGGTAAACAGGGATATAGAGTGATCTTAAATTTAGGGTCCCTTGAGTGCTCCAGTGGCCCATTTGTTGAATACTTCATATGCCTATGTTTTGCAGTTGTTTTTTTCTTGCCTATTTCTCCAACTAAAGTGTACGGTTTCTGAAGACAGAGCTGTCTTTTACTTTATTTCTAGTCCCTAAGGTCTTACCAGCTAATGGGAGGCTCCCAATAAATGTTTCTTAATTGAGTTTGACAGTGAATGAATTGAAATGATATTCAAATTCAAATTAGGAGAGTCAGTATTGGATTGCATTACACTAAAAGAGAATATTTAATTCTAGGATATTTGCAATCTTGCCCTTAATTATAGTATACCTCTTCACTAAATGGCCTCAACTTCTCCAAGATCTCAGTTTCCCATCTTTAAAATGGTAGTAGATATTGCCGACTTTCCATATAATACAGAACATCAGATAGGAAAAGAATGTTGTGTAGATACAAGGGTTAATGAATTTTTTCCCTCCACTATGTTCCTAGAACTTTGTTTCTGTTTTATTCTCCATAGCCATTTGTACAAACGTAGGGATGTCTTCTGAATAACAAAAACCAAAAAAGCCTTGGGGAAATCTTTTTTCTGAATTTTGTCCTCCAACTCCCTACCAATTTTGTATTTTGCTAACATAGCCAGAATGCCTTACATTTTCTTACAACTTTGAAAACATTAATTCTAAAAACTCCAGGAGCTAAGCTTTTTTTTTTTTTAATTTCATCAACATGTACTCAACCAATACCACAAATTAATAAGTGTCATTACTGCTATGTCTCACCCTGCATAGTGTTTTGCTTCACAAATAAAGCATTTGACTTGCAAGGAAAACTATACATGCTGATCCCTGCCCTGCTGTGTTCTCAGACTTTGAGAAACAAAGGTTTCTTTTCAAGCCAACTGGTTATTTTTGGTTTTGGAGAAAATATTTGTAGTACTAGTTTGGGGCTGGGTTTCATAATATCCTGAGGTAGCTTAAATTTGATGGGCCTGATGAGATTAGTTTTAATGTTAAAGCCATTCCAAATAGATATGGGGAAAAAAAGTGTGTATTCACTTAAAGCATGACATCTATACAGACATCTATATAGAGAATAGAGCTACCATTTTAAATATCCCTAATATGGTTTGGCTGTGTGCCCCCACCCAAATCTCATTTCAAATTGTAATCTTCAATGTTGGAAGAGGGGTTTGGTGGGAGGTGATTGGGTCATGGGGGTGGACCTCCCCTTTGCTGTCCTTGTGACAGTGAGTTCTCATGAAATCTGTTTGTTTAAAAGTGTGTAGCACTTCCCCCTTAATTTTCTTTCTCCTGTTCTTGCCATGTAAGATGTGCCTTCTTTCTCTTCATCTTCTGCCATGATTGTAAGTTTCTGGAGGCCTCCCCAGCCATGCTTCCTGCACAGCCTGCAGAACTGTAAGTCAAGTAAAACTCTTTTCTTTATAAACTACCCAATCTCAGGTAGTTTTTTACAGCAGTGGGAGAACAGACTAATACAATTCCCATTATATATTTTAGCATAACCTAACATCATACGAGCCAATAGTTTTTCCCACCATGTTTGCCAACCTTCAGTTTAGATCAGTTAAAAGAAAAACTTTGGCACATTAAAAATTTAAAGAGTTTATCTGGGCATTTGGTGATTCGTGAATTGGGCCACACCAATTCAAAGGCAAGTGGTTCAGCATTCCTCTGGGGATGAGGGACAGAGAGGGTAAGAAAGTAAACTTGCATAAGGTTTTTGAAGAAGCAAGACAGAAAGATTACTTGATTGATTAAAGTGAAATTTTCTAAGTTAGAGGTCAGTTGGAAGTCTCTGATGAGTTCAGCTTAGGTTTTGTTTTGTTTTACTGTTTATATTGAGCTTCAGTTTGCCTATGTCGAAACCCAAGACACCTAATGGCCTCCCAATTAAAAATTTTTTAGCAGATCTTTTCTTCTCTTTGGTGATTAAATTTAATTAGATAGCCATAATTTCATGTTATATTAATCAACAAATATTGATTACTACACAGAAATCCTGGAAATTAAAACAACAAAATATATATTATATGGTGTTGGTTTATTTATTTTTTTCCAATAATAGCTTTTTTGTTTTCTTTGATTTTGTCATCTTTTCATACTTAAGAACTACCACTTTTTCTTTCTTATTTGGCCAGCTGAAAATGATGCCAATAAAAATCTTCTCTCTGTTTCTCATCTTTACAATGTTTACTCCTATGTGATGATGATAATCATCAAACACTCTCTGAAACTGGAAAAGAAAGGTCTGGTCAGCAATAGTATAGCAAATTATTATTTACTAAAAAGGAAGTTGGGTTGGAGATCTCATCCAATCTTAAAATACATCAAAATTGTTCTGATGTTATTGCCAATTAGGTAGCCAGTAGCCAGTTCTAAGCATCGAAGGACTTTGCCTGCAGATCTATTACTTATTAAGGACAAAAGGTTTTGGCTCAAAAAAGTCTTATAAAGTTCAAAGACAAGATTGATCTTTGCTTCATTGTTTTTGCATCACTTAAGAAGAGGATTAGGTCCTCAAACACTTCCCCTCTACTAAAGAAGTGTAAAAGCTTAAATATGCTATCTTACATTTCACAGCAGGAGAAAGGAGAGAAGAAAAGAAAGGAGGAATTTTAAAGGCATCCTTTTAAAAGTATATTTGCATTCACCTGCTTAGATATTCCCTGCCCAGTGTCATAATTTTCTCACATTATCTGATAGGGAGGGGTACAGATGAGAGTGGTAGACACTACAGTCTTCATGATCTTATGCTTTTCCCCACTATCCAGCAATTGCTAAACAGTTACAGTGAGAAAAGATTTTCACCACCTGGGAAAAAAATCCCATCAAATTAAATATTCCGTCCCTGATCTCATAAAGCTTATGATTATTTGGAGAATGTACATATACACACTTCAGATGCTTTTAAAAACCTGTGTTAAAGGTGATAATTAATTCTTAATCAGGTTGTCTCCTATTTAAATTAATTGCATTAAATTGATGTGTAAGTGGGGAAAATCAGTACTTTTCAGCCAATAGAGTCACTAAGACAAAGAAGAATTTTGAGATCCCTAAAGTCTTGATTCTAGACCCTTTGGCTTTGTCCCTGTGAGACCCCAGGCAAAGCTAATTCTCTTCTTGGCCTCAGACTGTTATCTAGAAGAACATGTTGTATTTTTGCTTTCTTTGAATTCTAAAAGTTTATGGTACCAAAAGTAAGATTCATGGTACCAGAGAACAATGAATATATCAATCAATGTCCAGCTACCTCTATGCGTTAAGGTCTTTTTATGCCACTGATGAGCTACTTCCCCATAGTAGGACTGGTTATGAGAGGTTAACTATTCCTTCACAGTTTGGATGTACATTATGATTTTCTTGCATTCCACAATATTTCTAGGTGTTTACATTTTAGTTGGTATTGAGTAAAATTTCTGGCCTCAAAATAACTGGACATATATTTCAGAACTTAGTTCACATTATTTCTTCAAGGGAAGCAAAGACAAGGGGTTCCCTTGGAGAGCTGACCTTCAAATTCATCTCTGCTTAGACAACACTTCAATATTTTGAATAGATCAAAATGCAAGCAGAAGAAGTATTTTCATATTCCTTTACCATGTGTAAAACCAGACACCTCTTTAAATAGAAAAACTACTTTGGAATCCTGTTGGCTGACTGTGGATGCTGATTAGCTCTCTGTGGAAGAAATTTTGTTTCAAGTATATGAAAAAAGTGCTTACAGTCACTAATGATAACTCTCATATGGGAATGATAAAGATCCCTGTTACATTCTGTCCACAGGCTGCCCAGAGCCCAGGCTGTGCCCTCTGAAGTCACAGTTTGATATTCCAGGCTGAAGCCTGTGGTAATTTAGACAAAGTGTTGGAAATGATCTCAGCCATGCTAATACAAATGAGTTTAATTGAAGCATTTGGTTATGGGGTGAAAGCAAATCAAATATTGTGAGATGTTTCAATTATAGTTATTGGTTCTCTTCAAAGAAAGGTTTCACATGCAATAATTTCATCCTGTGTTCCATTTGCTTCTCTGAGCCCTTAGGAATGCTGATTCAATGTCATGTTTCCTTACTATCATGAGGGCTAATTAAGGCTTACTTAATGGTATAGATGACATGCACTATTTTACTGCAGTGAGTGATTAACTGAGTTATACATGGGGGCAATGGCCCAATTTTGTATCTCTAGTAGTCGTCCTCAACCTGGGTAGCACAAGACAATTTACTGGTATAAAGAAAGAAAATATTAGAACTATATATTTGTATTTAGGTTTCCTTCTTTCTTTTTTTTTTTTTTTTTTTTTTTTTTGAGACAGAGTCTCACTAGGTCACCAGGCTAGAGTGCAGTGACATGATCTCCGCTCACTGCAACCTCTGCCTCTTCGGTTCAAGTGATCCTCCTGCTTCAGCCTCCTGGGTAGCTGGGACTACAGGCACAAACCACCACTCTTAGCTAATTTTTGTATTTTTAATAGAGATGGGGTTTCATCATGTTGGCCAGGATAGTATCGATCTCTTGACCTCATGATCTGCCCGCCTCAGCCTCCCAAATGTTTGCTTTTTTTAAAATGTAAGCTTTACCCATATATATATGTTGCTTGTTTGGTTACTGTTGTGGTTATTGTTGTTGTGGTTATTTATCGTAGTCAATAAAAGATATTTTGATAGAAAAAGTGACTTTAAAAGTCAAAATGTTTATTAACTGACACTTCAGTTAGGCAAGATGATTAGATTCTAGAGATCTGTATAGCATCATGGCGAAGTCAACAATTCTGTATTGCACACAAAAATTCTTTAAGCAGGTAGATCTCCTGTTAAGTGTTCTTACCACAATAATAATAATTAAAAAGAATTAGGCATTCTTATGGGAGCATTAGTGAATATACCAGTGGATCATCATGTATAACAAACTAGTGACTCAAACATAGAAACCCATACATACATTGGTTACACAAACAAGAATTTTAAATTTCAAATGGTTTCTTACTCAAAACTGTTACCCACATATTTTTAGATAAATATATTGTACATTATCTGCTTACATATAATTTTTAACAATTTCAATTTAATATGTGAAAACATTTTCAATAAAAGAAAGCTAAGTAATCACTTCTCAGCCTTTTGGCTAAGAACAAGTGTGAAAGAAATTCAAGGGTTTTTATTTTTTAAAGAGAATTATTAAGAATACCCTAAAATTATTATTTTCAACTTTCTATAATTTTTATGTGTTCAATTTGTGTGTCTAGTTAAGACAACTGAGAGAAGATATACAGTAGTTTTACTAACCTTCACAGAATGCCTACAAGGCTTAGAAAATTAGTTGAAAAAAAATTCATAATACAAGCAAAAGTAGACAATAAGAAAATGGCTAAATTTGTCATATTTAGGTGAATCCTTCGACAGCTATGGCATAGAAGGAGTATCAGTTGTTAGCAGACATTTACAGAAATGATATTTTAATAATGTTATTTTAAAAATAAAAGTAATTGGCCAGGTGTGGTGGCTCATGCATGTAATCCGAGAACCTTGGGAGACCAAGGCAGTGGATCAATTGAGGTAGGGAGTTTGAGATCAGCATGGGCAACATGGTGAAACCCTGTCTCTACTAAAAATGCAAAATTAGCTGGGTGTAGTGCCACATGTCTGTAATCCCAGCAACTTGGGCAGAGGCAGGAGAATTGCTTGAACCCAGAAAGTGGAGGTTGCTGTGAGCCAAGATCATGCCACTGCACTCCAGCCTGGGCAATGGAGCAAGACTCCATCTCAAAAAAATAAATAAAAATATAAATAATTATCGAAAATATAAAATCAAATTTATCCAAAAGTGTTCACTTGAGAGAGCATTTTGAACATGGATTTTAGAAAAATTTTTATTGTTTTATAATTCTGTTGCAAAAATTAATGTATGTCACTGATAAAATTCCTCTCACCTAAGCATTTTTTCTTTAAAGGTAGAAAACTATCTAATCTACTTAAAAATATTCAAAACATGAGGTGAGATCCAAGATGGCTGAATAGGAACAGCTGTGTAGTGCAGTTCCCAGTGAGAACAACACAGAGGGTGAGTGATCACCGCATTTCCAAACGAGTTATTACTACCCACAGAACAGGAGATTCCCAGGCTGAAAAGCACCACAAGTTTCCACCATGGGTGTTTCAGTCGGTGTTGTGGGTCTCTGCACAAAAACTCACACAAATCAGTTTCAACTGGCGCCTGGAATGTCTGGGAGGCAGAGCTGCCCTTTCAACTGAAAAAAGGGGGAGCTGGAAGAAATGGATAAATTCCTGGACACTTACACCCCCCAAACCTAAACCAGGAAGGAGTTGAAACCCTGACTAGACCAATAACAAGGGCTGAAGTTGAGGCAGCAATTAATAGCCTACCAACCAAAAAAAAAAGCCCAAGTCCAGATGGGTTCACAGCCAAATTCTACCAGACATACAAAGAGGAGCTGGTACCACTCCTTCTGAAACTATTACAGACAATCCAAAAAGAGGGAATCCTTCCCAAATCATTTTATGAGACCAACATCATCCTGATACCAAAACCTGGTAGAGACTCAACAAGAAAAGAAAACTTCAAGCCAATATCCATGATGAACATAGATGTAAAAATCTTCAATAAAATACTGGCAAATCGATTGCAACAGCACATCAAAAAGCTTATCCACCATGATCAAGTAGCCTTCATCTCAGAGATGCAAGGCTGGTTCAACATACACAAGTCAATAAATGTAATTTACCACATAAACAGGACCAAGGACAAAAACCACATGAGAAGGCCTTTGACAAAATTCAACAGCGCTTTACGCTAAAAACTCTCAATAAACTAGGTATCCATGGAACATATCTCAAAATAGTAAAAGCTATTTACAGCAAACCCACAACCAATATCATACTGAATGGGCAAAAACTGGAAGCATTCCCTTTGAAATCTGGCACTAGACAAGGATGCCCTCTGTCACCACTCCTATTCAATATACTATTGGAAGTCCTAGCCAGAGCAATCAGGCAAGAAAAATAAATAAAGGGCATTGATATGGAAAGGAGGAAGTCAAACAGTCTCTATTTGCAGACAACATGATTATATATTTACAAGACCCCATCATCTCAGTCCAAAATCTCCTTGAACTTATAAGCAACTTCAGCAAAGTCTCAGGATACAAAATCAATGTGCAGAAATCACAAGAATTCCTATACACCAATAACAAACTAAAAGAGAATCAAATCAAGAGCAAACTCCCATTCACATTGTTACAAAGAGAATAAAATACCTAGGAATACAACTAACAAAAGATGTGAAGGACCTTTTCAGAGAGAACTACAAACCACTGCTCAAGGAAATAAGAGGACACAAACAGTTGGAGAAACTTTCTATGCTCATGGTTAGGAAGAATCAGTATTATGAAAATGGCCATACTGCCCAAAGTAATTTATAGATTCAACACTATCCCCATCAAGCTACCAATGATCTTCTTCACAGAACTGGAAAATACCACCTTAAACTTCATATGGAACCAACAGAGCCCACATAGCCAAGACAATCCTAAGCAAAAAGAACAAAGCTGGAGGCCTCATGCTACCTGATTTCAAACTATACTACAAGGCTACAGTAATCAAAGCAGCAGGGTACTGGTACCAAAACAGATATATAGACTAATGGAACAGAACAAAGGCCTTGGAGGCAACGCCACAAATCTACAACCATCTGATCTTTGACAAACATGAGAAAAACAATCAATGGGGAAAGGAGTCCCTGTTTAATAAATGGTGTTGGAAAACTGCCTAGCATTGTGCAGAAAGCAGAAACTGGATCCCTTTCTGTCACCTTACACTAAAATTAACTCCAGATGGATTAAAGCCTGAAACATAATATCTAACACCATAAAAACCCTAGAAGAAAACCTAGGCAAAAAGATTCAGGATGTAGGCATAGGCAAGGACTTCCTCACTAAAACGCCAAAAGCATTGGCAACAAAAGCCAAAATAGACAAATGAGGCCGAATTAAACTGCAGAGCTTCTGTGCAGAAAAGAAACAATCATTAGAGTGAACCAACAGCCAACAGAATGGGAAAAAATTTTTGCAATCTACCCATCTGACAAAGGGTTAATATCCAGAATCTACAAAGAACTAAAATAGATTTTACAAGAAAAAAACAAACAAACCCATTCAAAAGTGAGCAAAGGATATGAACAGATGCTTTTCAAAAGAAGACATATATGAGGCCAAAAAATATATGAAAAAATGCTCATCATCATTTGTTGTTAGAGAAATGCAAATCAAAACCACATTGAGATACCATCTCACACCAGTTAGAATGGCAATCATTAAAAAATCTGAAGACAACAGATGCTGGAGAGGATGCGGAGAAATAGCAACACTTTTACACCGTTGGTGAGAGTGTAAATTAGTTCAGCCATTGTGGAAGATAGTGTGGCAATTCCTCAAGGACTTAGAAATAAAAATTTGACCCAGAAATCTCATTACTGGGTATATACCCAAAGGATTATAAATGGTTTTATTATAAAGACATACGCACACGTATGTTCATTGTGATACTGTTTACAATAGCAAAGGCCTGGAACCAACCCTAATGCCCACCAGTGATAGACTGGACAAGGAAAATATAGCACATATACACCATGGAACACTATGCAGCTATAAAAAACGATGACTTTGTGTCCTTTGTAGGGACATGGATGAATCTGGAAATCATCATTCTCAGCTAACTGACTAAAACAGAAAATCAAACAACTCATGTTCTCACTCAGAGGTGAGTGTTGAACAATGAGAACACATGGACACAGGGAGGGGAGCATCACACACTGGAGTCTGTTGGAGGGGCTAGCATAGGGATAGCAGTGGGTGGAGAGCTTGGTGAGGGATAACATGGGGAGAAATGCCAGATACAGGTGATGGGGGGGATGGAGGCAGCAAACCACATTGCCATGTGTGTACCTATGCAACAATCCTGCATTGTTGCATAGATACACACATGGCAATGTGGTTTAGGTTCTGCACATGTACCCCAGAACCTAAAGAACAATAAAATATATATACATTCAAAACATATTTAATGGATTTCAGTCATTTGCTTAAAATAATCCATTTTTATCAGTTTATTAATAATTAATAGGAACAAATTACTAGGAACAAACAGAGAAAGTGAAAATTTACTAAATTAATTCTAGGAAAAACACATAATTAGTGATTGAGACTAGAAATTGAGAAGCATCTCTTTTGTTTTTTGTATTTTCTTTTGAAATAGAGTCTTGCTTTCACCCAATCTAGAGTGCAGTGGTGCAATCTTGGCTAACTGCTGACCTCCGCCTCCTGGGTTCAAGCGATTCTCCTGCCTCAGTCTCCTGAGTAGCTGGGATTACAGGTGTGTGCCATAATGCCCAGCTAATTTTTGTATTTTAGTAAAGACAGGCTTTCACCATGTTGGTCAGGCTGGTCTCGAGCTCCTGACCCCGTGATCTGCCTACCTTGGCCTTCCAAAATGCTGAGATTACAGGTGTGAGCCACTGTGCCCCGCCAAGAAGCATCTCTTTTAAAGATAAGGTCCAGGGCTCTGAGACCTACAACTATTTTTTTTTAATAGCTGTATCCTTAGGAACAAGGACCAGTCATAAATTCTAGCAGGTACTACTAAATTAAGTTTAGACTAAATCTGCCTTTTTGCATATTTTAAGTTTAGCCTAAGGATTTATCCATACATAGTAAACCACAACCTAACTGGATCTGTAAACTGATCATAAATTACTCTTGTGCCAATCACTGAGTTTCAGCCAAATCAAAGTCAGTTGACTAATCAAAGTTTGTTCAAATAAGGCAAAGGCCAAGCAGTAGCTAATCTGGTTATTTCTGTACCTTACTTCCATTTTCTGTATATCACTTTTTTTTTCCTATCCATAAATCTTCTTTCACTATGAGGCTGTGCTTGGAGTCTCTCTGAACCTATTCTGGTTTGGGGTCTGCCTGATTCACAAATCATTCTTTGCTCAATTAAACATTGTTAAATAAATTTTGTCTAAGGCTTTTCTTTTAACAATGCTCAATAAATATTTGTTCAATGAATATAACTACATTGGCTAAATAAAATACAGGACACCCAGTTAACTGAACTTCAGATAAACACCAAGTCATTTTGTTTTGTTTTGTTTTGTTTTGTGTGTGTATGCCCTATGCAATATTTGAGACATACTTATATGTTAAAAACTATTATTTATTGTTTTTCTGAAATTTAGATTTTACTTTGTGTTCTATATTCTTATTTGCTCAATCTGACAATGCTATCTCAGAATTTTTTTAAGTTGTATGGGGGTTTAAAATGATCTAATGTTACAATTCAACATGAGATTTGGGTGGGGACACAGAAACAAGCCATATCAAAGGATATCAAGTTAGTGCTATTTGTATGTAAACTATGAGACTCCTAAACAGATATATTTGTCAAGTCAGCCTTGCAGCACCTCCAATCCCTAAATCCCTAAGAATGTGTCACTCTAAAAGCAATCCTCTTTTGTTTAGCAAGACAGCAATGTTACTATCACAAAAGAGGAAGTTAACTTTTAATTTCCATCTTTAAATGATGTAAAAAACTTGAAGCTGACCATGCTTCTCTGAGCAACTGGATAAAGTATCAAGCATATTTAAAAGCATCAAGTTCAGCTATGCAGAAAAATCTTTATGTACACATGAGATGAAATTGTGACATAGAGCATGGCACACAGTTGGATACTCACCATCAAAGTTGGAACCTCAAAGGAAAGGGATAAACATTTTACATTACCATATCTGAAAACCTAATACATTATGATACAACCAATGGTTAATTCTCAATGAATAACAATGATTTCTGGGCTGGTAGGCTATCAGGTGTTTTCAAAAGAAACCATTATCTCTTTTGTCCTTGGACCTGAAGCCAGGAAAAAAAGATATTTCACCCTAGTCTATATCATTCCATATGTAAATTTTCTTTGGTGTTCACTTCAAGTGCCATCTTGTCCATGATACCAGAGCTGAGCATAGGGCATAACCATCATTCTCATTCCTTTGCAGTATGTATGTCCTTATGATAGTTCTTCTTCTATTATTTAACCTTAAGTGTTTGTTTCTTCTTTCTTCAATTATGCCATGGGGAATGTAAGCTTTGTGTAATTCAACGGAGAACTTTCTGTCCAATAGAACTTTCTTCAATGAAGAAAATAGTTTAAATCTACATTTTCCTATACAACAGTTAGTGGGCACAGGTGCAGTTAAAAAAATGACTAGTGCAATAAACTAAATTTTTCTTTACTTGATGAAATTTTAAAAGTAAAAAATTTACTTTAAAAATTTTTATTGCACTTTATTTAAAACAATTTAAGTCTAAATATACTCCTGTGCCTACTAGCTGTCATATTGGTCAGCCCAGTCCTAGAACATCTGACATAGCTTCCTGAATATAATATTTTTTCTTCTTTGCCTCCAAAGGCACAGAAAGACTCATTCAATTATTCTTCAAGTCTCAATGAGGCTCTATTTTACAGTCTGATGCCACTTACTAGTGAATTCATTTCCTTGATAGAAAGCTGGTTGGCTGCCAAGGCACTGATGACTTTAGGAACAAGAAGTCTTACTTTGTCAGGAATATTCTACCATCTACCATTTTTAGCTCTAAATTTTTCACTATTTAGACGACTTAGAGGGAAATGTTTAATGCTAGGCTCTCTTTTGACTCATAATCTTCACTTTCTCCCTCATTTGTTGACCTTACAAAAACATTTTAATACCTACCACATCAGAAACATTCAATTAAAAATTAAAATATGGAACAGCTACATACACACACATTTATATAGAGAGTACATTTTTTTGAAGGGATGACTGAGTGCAGAATACCTGGACCTTTTTCAGGATAAGAATAATAGCTACATTGAAATTTACATACCAGTGGACTGTTATCAGAACAAGTTCACGTGCCAGTGAAATTGGAGAATGGCAAGAACGTGCCACAAGCATGACAGGGTAAAATGGCATTTAATATTCATCATTTTAATTTTCCAAAAGAAGAAAACACACAGATGTAGATATTGGCATAGGAAAACTTTGAATGTACATGCATGAATATTTTAACAGTAGTTTTATCTAGATGGTAGCATTTCTACTGGTTCTTTTAACGTGTTCGTGAATTTTAAGTGAACTAAATTATAAAAATTGAATATATTTTTGTACAATAAAAACATTCATAAAAATAATGAATGCATCTGAACATGTTCCAAAAGATTTGGATTTTCTGATATTTTGCATTTCATTGATGCTCTGATTTAAAACATTAACACCTTAGACATATACCTCAATGAAGCTCAAATTGTTTCTAGTCATTTATCCTGAACAAAGCTTTTCTACTCCTGTACCTTAGAATCCATCATTTCACCCAATACCGTCAACTGTTTGACCTTTGGCTATTCTTCCTCTCACACTTACGACCGTTCCCTGCATTGCCAGGAAGGATGGAAAGAGGATCACAACCCAAATGAAATTGTTACAGTGAACTAGAACAGGAAAAAATACAAGGAATTAGGGATTCTGAGTACTTGTAGTAGCTATGGCATTAAAAAATACATTCATCAGTTTATTTGCTAAATTAACATTTACCGAGTGCATGGAAAATATGCAACATATGCTAGGTATCCATGCTGTGATAGTAAACGGAAAAGACAGTCTCCTGCCACATTGACAATGAGTAAGTCATTTTACTTTTCTCAACCTCGGCTCTCTCTTCTGTTACTTAAAGGGGTTGGGAGGCTCTCTGTGGTCCTCGTTAGCTAAACGTCTGCGGATCTACTGCTTTTTCACTCTGTTAACTCTGAAAAAGGGGAATCTTTCCGTACCCACCCTAAAGCACTCAAAAAAAAAAAAGGTTTTGGAGAAAAGAGAAGGGGAAGAAGAATGAATGACTGAGAGTTTTTCAGTTCTGCTCTGTGCCCTATGTGAGCTCACTACCATCTCCGGGAATAAATGTAGCAATGGCGATGATATTTTTTGGTTAATAACCTCATAAATATATTTATTAGCTTTTGATCCTAGCTATTACTGGATCAATTTAAGTATTACATGCTTTTTGGTTTCTGGCTAGGAAAATGGCCAGTGATATCTAGGAATGGGACGACATACCACATACCGCTTTGTGCAACTGTTCTCATATTCCAGGATATAATGGCTTCAGTTACATACACACGTCTCTAAAACTCTGTACCTTTTGTTCACACACTTATGTACAACCTTCCATTTTTGCTGCTCAGAATGTCCATGTGATTGAAAGCATGGTTCCCACACAGGTCATTAAATGAGTTTCTCCCTGCTGATAACATCATTAACAGAGCCAGATTGCTTGTGTTGCAGTGTTAAGAGTTCATGGTTATAAACACATGTCTCAAGGGATCAAGTTAATGGTATGAGATGTTAGGATGTTAAGCAAGGCAGTCAATGAGGGGATAGAGTCACACACACAAAAATAAGCGAGCTACTGTGGAGTCTGGTAATCTAGTCATATCAAAAAGAAACTATAATTATCACACAATCATGAAATTTAAAAGAAAATGCAATGAGAAAGATCATCCCATGACTCCTCATATTTGTTATATAGTTTTTATGCAACATTGAAAGGATTAAGGGGCCTGCCATCTTTAAGCAGGGTGGTAAGTAGATCCTTATATGCAGATTGTGGACTTGAGTTGATAGAGTTGTGTCTTGCAAGTCAGCTGCTTCACGGTGGGCGTAACTTCAGAGAGGTTACTGCAGAGAGAGAACTTGCAGGACATTTTGCTTTGTGCTGTGTTGTGTAATTTCCCTTAGAAGCCCCATTAAAATATCTTCAGGAAAGATGGACATGATTTTTTTCAAAGCTTTTGAAGTTGTTATGCACTCCTTTGTTTGTATCACGGTGCTGAGACCAGATCATTTCTATGATGAGAGCAAAATTAGCCAGTTTTATTCAGATTAACCATTAATGTTGGTGAAGTAGAACAAAGAAGTAGTAGTTTTCAGTACTGACTTTAATATGCAAAGCTTACAAAATATCTTTCCTATCACTCTCAGAGCAGCAATGATTCCTGATCTGAAATTATATGCAATCAATTCAGAAAACTGATTTTATTATTACCATCTGTTCCTGGGTGTATTGGAGACTGCTTCTCTGCCCCAGATTTAATGATTTCAAATCATTCTGGACCACCTTACATATTTCTCTCCACCCTGGGTGCATAGAGGCCCAAAGCATCATTTTTATCATCACCATTATCATTATTTATTAAATTTAATAGTATACAATTAAATAATATAAAATAATAATTAAGAATATTTAGTTTCAAGAGAAAGATTTTGTGTGCCTTTCAATCTGGGTAAAATAGTTTCAGCATTTGAGGTTATTCAACCAGTTTAGAGAATTTAAAACATACTTTGTCACTTTGATGTTTTGGACTTTTCTTCTGTACTAAGTACACCAGTACTTTTGGGAGCCCTTTATTTGGCTCATTGAAGATGCATCTTTGCTTATTTTTGTAAGTGATTTTTATAGCCAATATTTGATATTCTGTGAGTTTTTTTCACCAAATGTCTTAACTATCTGAAAAGTTCTGACATATTTTCCTTAAAACTTTTGTCTTAGGAAGCCATGAAATAGTGGAAAGATCTCACATAGGCTTTGGGACTTTACAGACTTGAGTTCAAATTCTGATTTTAATTTTAAAATAGCAGTTGAATTGTATATCTTTTAAACTACAAACTGAAGTATGTTATTTTACTTCTGTACGTCTCAGTTTTCTTGTAAAACAATGTTTCTTATAAAACCATTTTTAAAATCTTTTTTATTTTTGTGGTACAGAGTAGGTATTATATTTATGGGGTACATGAGAAAGTTAAAACAATGCGTAAGAGTATTAAATATACATATAGTTTCTTGAGAGGTACATGTGCGTATATGTGTGTATATCTCAAGAAACTATATGTTTCAAGAAGCTATGTATATGTTTTGGTTATAAGATCAAATTTTTAAAATTCCAAATACTTCCCATACTGTTTACAAAAGATAAAATGTTGATTTTCTCTTTATCTGATTATATAGTAGTATAACGCTAATAAAATTATCACCTTTACCATCCGGGGCGTATTTCTCTTTCCATTAAGAATAATTCAGGGATTTTTTTTTCTTTTAGTAAAAAATGACTCTTTTCCTGAAAAGAGGTTGCACAGATGTCTATTGATCCTGTACTTTATAATGGCCAATATACTCTGTTAGCAGCTGAGCTGCCTTCTATTTTTTTCAGTCAGAATTGATGTATCCTTCCTGAAGTTTTGTGAGACCACTATGCACTGCAAACTAAAAACATATTACTTGTGTGCACCTGAGGCTATGGGCATGATTCTGATCTAAGCCTCCCATGGGACATTTAATAATTGTATTACATCACTGATCCAGATCAACATGTGCCATGGTCAATAGATCAAATGAGGTAAAAATGTCTGCTCCTCTAGTACTTAGTAGGGTTCCTAGTCTGTAGTAATTTAGAGCTGAGTAACCAATTGTCCAAATTAGGACAAGGTTGGGGGAAGGAGCCTAAAGGTGATGACTTGAGAGTAAGAAAATGAAGGTAACTAATGATGTGTCAGAAGACAAGGTACAGACAGTCGGAAAGCAAGGGCTGGAAGAAGTAGAGAACTGGATGAACTCCCTGAAGGAAACATTCAGATATTCATGATGGCCTTATTTCATAAGTGTCTAAAATCCTGGAGGGAGTCTTGGGGGAAAAGGTAAAGAAGCTGCACTAAACAGACACAGACATTACTCAAAGTTAGTGAAGAGATCTTATCCAATTCTTCATACTGTTCATCTAAGCAAGCATTAATTCAGAGTCTTCTTATTGCCCACGGCTACAAATTTCTGCTTTAGGAAAGCCAGATCCAATAACACATATATTTTATATTTATTTCACAACTATATAAAGGGAAATCACTGATGCTTTGAAGGGGAAACTGCAGATCTTCCATCTTGGCTTGCCTACAAACAGCCTTTTATGTGCCTTCTTTAGGGGTCTCACGCTGACTCCTCTATTGTCTTTTCTCCATAGCCCTAGCTACCAAAATGTATTTTCTAAGATACTGTGGGTACAAATGCTCGAGTGTAGCAATTATTTTCTTTGCCTCTGGAGTAATTAAGAGGTAAAGTTTTAAAAGGCAAATAATGGAACATAAAAATATAATATTATGGTCTTATTTAAAGAAGAACAGTGATGTTCATTTTACAAATTACAGAAAATGAAATGTGAAAAAAATCTGTGTAGCTGGGGGAGAGACAGAGTTTTAGTTGTTCCCAGTAAGTGATAGATGATTACTATATTGGAGTCTGGAGGAAGGCTGCATTCTAGCTAAGGTTGAGTTACAACTGGATTAGAAGAATAATCCTGTTAGAATATAAGAGGAGGAAGTAGAACGTTTGCTGGCAGGCTAGTAATCCAACAATAAGTGTGCATACCTTATGCCTCAAGAAAGTGCAGACGTTTGTCTTGTGAAGATATAGCCCCCAGGCCCTATCATTAAATCAAAACCACAATCAGGGCATCATCACATGTGCCACCATCTTGTGATGCTTTAGTTAACTCATTGGCCATTCTTTGTTCCCAAAATGAATCACCTCTAATAAGAAAGAAGGGCCGAAGCTGGTTTTAAAACTGTCAAAACTGATTTTTGGGCACTATAAATGTTTTGTTTTAGAATTTAAGAAATCCTTCCCTGCTGACATTAATATACCTGGGCTTGTAGGATCAATGGTGCTAAGGGACAGAGGACATGTTTTGGGATTCTCATCATATGGGTTTTAAATTCAACCTCTCCTCTACTTCAACTACTGCCAGCTAACTAATGACTTTACCCTGGTCAGAGTACACACACTCCACTAGCTTATTGTTCTTCTGTAAAATGAAGATAACAATGCTTACCTCAAAAAATACAATCATACATGTGATAACAAATGTGACACCATCCACCTAATAGATGGCCTGAAACATATCAGCAGCTCAATAATGTGCTCTCTATATGCATCTTAAACAATTCTAGGAGGCTAAAAATACTTCAGTGGGTTTTAAGAAAACCTACGTGGACAAGAAATGCTAATGAAAAAGAGATTGAGACAAATTTTCCCTGGAAAGCAATGATGCCAGTTTTCATCACTTTTTTGTTGATTTAAAAATTTCATGAAAAATAACAAAATAAAATCATTTTTAGAGTCTTATGCTAACCTAACAACAATACATTGTAGAAAGATTCTATCTGTGATAAGTTTTAGAAAGAGAGAAAGAAAACTCTTAGGCTAGAGAAATGCAATAGAAATTAGAAGAACAAATAAACAGAGAAATGGAAACTGAACAATTTTGTAAAAAGGAAGAGAGAGAAGACAAAGAAAAGCAGAAAAGGGATAAATAGCATTGATAAAATACAAGGTTTACTGTCTTTATCAAGCATTAAAAAAATAACCTGTGAGTTATAATAACAAAGATTCACCTAAAATTCTTGGACCTTTTCCAAGCTACTCTAAAATGAAGAACTTAAGGAATTTTGCTCATTACACTTTCTTTACAAGTAATTAGTAATGAAAAAATATATGTTACTATTATTTTTAATCTCAAAATGAATCTTTTAAAAGTAGCTCTCCAAAAATGGATTCTGCTGCCTCAGATTAAACAAGCTACTGAAAATTATTATTTTGAAACCTATGTATGCCCTTGTACTAACTGTTGTGTTATAGAAAAAAATATTTAAATTTAGGATAAAATAATTTTGGGGCCTTTTTGTTTCTTTGGAAACAAGTGGCTCACAGTGTAAAAAATAAAATCCATGTCCAAAGTTCCTTTGAGAATTGCAGAAAAGAACCATAGGATGTTAGTTTGGAAAAGATCTCAGGCACTTGTGTTTTATGGATTAGGTCACTGAAGCCCAAAGAGGCAAACTGTTCTTTCATGTGAGTGCTATGGTCAAAAAATGTAGCAAAGAGCAGTTATTCAAGTAAAAAATAAAACAAAACCCAAATCTGAATCAAAGACAAATTGAGAATAGAAAGTAACTTTAACAGAATTATCGATACAATCAGCCTTTGGAAGTAAGAACGGTATCTATGCAAATATGTGTCGGAGTATGGGCAGCAGGCATGGTAGATGGAATGAAAACATTTGCTTCTCTGCATGACTCTCAGCAGAAATAAAGGAAACACTGATTTTTTCCCTTCATAAATGTAGAAAATGTTTGGCTAATCTCTGATTGTTATTTTGCCCTTGTAGTCTTGCCTATTATTAGGTTTCTTGGCAAATCAGATTTCTTTCATTTGCAGTGGAGATAATCACATGAATTACGGGTTTCATTCAGACTCATCTCACCTCGCCCAGTGGGAATTATCCTTCTATCACTTTCAGCAGACAAAAATAACAGCTGGCAATATGAATGAGGAATCAAGAATGTTCAATTACACAGCTGATCTCTGTCACTCGTGAACATTCGAGGACCATGTACTTTGTTCAGAGCTCTGTCCTGGTGATAAAGTTCACTATGACTGTTTGATTTCTAGAATGCCCTTTTGGGTAATCTGCATGCTGATAGTTATAAAGCCCTGTTATAACTTGTATTTTGTCTGTTATCAGAAACTACACCTTTGCGTCCCTAGGCTACTAATCTTCATGAGACCTTAAGAATTTCTGTAACAGTATTGAAACTTGAAAACAGCCTATTGGTTTAATGAAGAGTTTCATTTCTAGTTTATTTAGACAATTCCATTTCAATTCTGCATTCCAAATGTTTACACAAAAAGCTTAAGGAAACACTTTTAGAATCTAGCCAGAAAGGTAGACAACATGGAGAAATCACATCTGTAAATATATAGGCCATACCCATTAAATTGTTTTGAGGATCAAGGGAAGGAGGAGAGAGGGAAAGGAACATTGATCTGTATACTATATGGCAAGACGGGACTCATTAGTCCTGTTTTGACTGTTGAAGAACTTGATTAAGTAACTTATTTGAAATCCAAACTATTAGGACACAACCTAAGCATTATATATCCTCCAAAACAGTGTCCCAAATACCTTCTACTCCAAGCTTTAAATTAGGTTAGGTGCTTCTATTGCTATTGTTCTTTCTTAACAACAACAACAACAACAACAACAAAATAATAATTGTCATGGAAATAAAAAGAATGGATGTTTCAGGACTCACTCTGTAATGAGCTCTGTAATAAACACATCCCATGTATCATCTTATTTATTCCTTGTAGCACCCTTTAAAAGTGATGTTGTTTTTAAAAAGTTACAGATAAGAAAACTGAGGTGTTGGGAAATTAAATAAAGTCCTCATGATTACAAAACTAGTAACTGGCTAAACTTGGAATTCAAATTCAAACAATTTTAGCCCAGAAAAGTCCTCTTTCCTAATCCTCTCTGATCCTACATTACACATACTTTAGAAGAACTTCCTTCCCATTTATTTTTGTATTATTCGAAGTTTGTAAAATGCTTGGCTCGTATGTACTTAATAAATGTTTGTTGAAAGAATAAACAGAATTAGAGCAATCTAAAATGCTAACCAAGTCTGTCTCACACCAGTGTTTTTCACACTATACACCCTCTAAAATAAATTTTAAAACAGACTTTCAAAAGGGTATACACTATTCAAATATAAGGTGTTAGTAGTAGAAGTTAGAATATTCACATGAAAAGATGCTCGTGAGTTTGATTATGTTTGGATCTGTTCCTTTCTATATTGAGTTAGTTAGCAAGTTGGATTCTAAACAGTTTTTAAGGGGGGCAGAAATCCAAGGATGGCTACTCCATATGCATGAATTTGGACAGAAAGATTTAGATAAAGTTTGTGATGGAAGAGAAAGTATAGGAAAAAACGAAAAAATATGAATGACTTGGCTTGTTTTCCTTATGTAACCTGCTGCTGATTTTATTAAGCATAGGTCTTCTGCAACATGAAATAGTTTATGAAAGTTTTTAAATAGCCTAAAAATTTAACCATTTAATGATAGAGAATTATTAACCTAAGCCATAATCTAAAACCAAAGAGAAGGTTTCCTTTAGCTTCTAAGACTTTGGAAGCATTGAGAGATGAGCCCTACGGGACAGTAAAGAGGTACACATTTTATATCTGTATTTTTACAGATATCCTTAAGGCATGAGAGTTTATTCTTTCACCAGAGACTACAATTAATATTTCAAGACCAAATTAGATCTTCTCACCTAAAATGGAACAGAAGACCCCAAGGAAAACATTGTCAGGAGAAGGGTATGTAAAAAGACAAGTTACTGCATAAAAATGCACCTTTAAAAAATATGAAAACCTTCAACTGGAAAGGAAAACACTGCTGACTTTTTCCTTAAAAAAAAGATAATAGAAATTCCTGTCATGTCTCTTCTGCCTGTGGTAAATATTTAAAATATAGATACAGTATACTCCTTTTGGAGATGGGCTATAAAATCACTTGAGAGTCTCTGAATATAAAACACAGAAGCAAACAAATCCAAAGCATAATTTAAGACAGTCTTCCCCTATAGCCCAAGTTAGTCTTTCCACATCATCAACTTTACCTAAGGCCCTGGTCCATAGAAAACAAATCAGATATCTAAATACCATTCATGAGGAAAAACAAATAAATAAATTTCCCTTCACTCTGCCTTGTAGATAGATTGCTGAATGTAGTTCATATATTTAAGAAACATTTCAGAAATATTTACAGATAGAGAAAGCTCCAGTTATAATCTTGCTATCAAAGAACTAGGCTAAACCACTTTAAATTGGCCATATTGAAACGAAAATAACCTTTATTGCTATAGTTTAGGTGTTTGTCCCCTCCAAATCTTATGTTAAAATTTAATCACTGTGTGGCAGTGTTGGGAGGTAGCACCTAGTGGGAGATGTTTGGGTCATAGGGGTGGAGCCCTCATGAATAGATTAATGCCCTCCTGGTGGGGTGAGTTTTCATTTTGCTCCTTTCCGTGAGAACAGTCTGTTGAAAAGAGCCCGGCACTTCTCTCCTAACTCGCTCTGCTCTCTTGCTTCCGTTCTTGCTAGGTGATCTCTGCACAAACTGGCTCTCCTTCACCTTCCATCATGAGTGGAAGCAGCCTGAGGTTTTCATCAGATACCCACTCTTCTAGCCAGCAGATCATGAGCCAAATAAACCTCTTTTCTTGACAAATTACCCAATCTCAGGTAATCCTTTATAGCGACAGAAAATGGACTAAGAGACCCAAGCCTTTTTATAATTAGCATCAATGTATTCAGCTATCTAAGCCGGTACTATATCTGTAACTGGTGTTGGTAATCCAAGACCCATGGGCCAAATCTGACCTGCTAATTGGATATGGCCCTTGAGTTAAGAATGGTTTTTTCCTTTTAAATTGCTGAAAAATATTCAAAGGAATATTTTATGTGTAAAAATTACGTAAAATTCAAATTTCAGGGCTCTTAAAGAAAGCTGTGTTGGAACACAGCCATGCCCATTGATTTATATACTGCCTATGGCTGCTTTCACTCTACAACAGCCAAGCTGAGTAGGTAGGATGGTGTTTGGCCCATGGTGCCTAAAATACTTACTCTCTGGCCCTCTTCAGAAAAAGTTTGTGCATCCTCAATTTATGACATTTTTTTATTTTTTTGGGACAATATCAATTTCACATATTATCATCTATTATATGCATCCTAATCATTTGGAAAACATGTACTCTAAGTAGAAATCACCATCTGAATAGTATAAAATGATTCAACTATCAAAATAAGTCCATGAAATGAAATAGACACTTGAAACAGGAATGTGCTGTACTTCATTTCTTTTCCTTCTTGTTTATTTTTTTCTTTGGTTTTCCCAGTTCTTGTTTCTCATTCACAGCCCAGTGAAGAGTCCAAATTTTGGCCATATTTATTTACTACTGAATGACCATAGGATCCTTCATGGTAGAACACTCTTAGGAACAACATGTGGTCCAGCTTATTGGATAAGTACATACCTCTCATGAACCATCAACTGTGCCGAGAATGTCATCAAGGTTCTCTCAAGTACATGGGGCTCTGGCAATCCAAAGAAAAAAGGAGACCCAGTCCCTGCCCTTGGAACACAATGTATAGAAGAACATCACCAAAGCTGGGAAAGCATGGTATGTGTTTGCTAAGTAATATGGTCCTGCAATTTCTATACCATTATGGTAGTTATCCAGAGGTTCTTGGCAATATAAAAACAACAACAAAAAAAGAACAGAGTCATTAGTGTTTTATAAAGACAAATTGGTTCATTTAAAAAAGTTAGTTTTTCCACACTTGTAATCTATGTTCAAGTTAAAGCCATCTTTATTTTATCAAACAATGACACAGTTATAGCAGATGATACTTTTATGTATTTTAATACTTCATTAGCTTTATTAAGGATATGTTCAAAGCACTGAGTAATAATAATAATAATGTGCAAGAAATTCCAAAGTCTAGAAACAACTAGTCCGGTTGACAAGACCAAGTAGTGAAATAACGGTTGGAAAAGTTCAGAGGTGAGGTTAGTGTGTTCAAATCACCCAGAGTCATGATTGCCAAGTGGAAGAAGTTAAATTTAATTTATGAGTCAAAGGGGAGCCATTAAAATTTTTTGAGCTAGGGAATGACATAATTAGAGCTGTGCTTCAGGAAGATTAATTTGGCAGCAGGAAGGATTGGCTGAGGAAGAGTCAGAAATCAGGGAGCACATTTTAAAGAAGATTGTTACTTCCAAATGAGATGTAATGAAGTCCTGAAACAAGGAATTTTCAGGATGAGAATGCAGAAAAAAGAACAGATGGGAGACATACGTGTGGGGTCAGACTTGACAGGAAACTGACTAATTGGGCAAGAGAGGTTAGATAGCAAAAGAGTCAAAGAAGTCTCCATGGTTAAGTGCTAGGTGACTGGACCAATGTGGGTGCCGTCCACAGAAATAGGAAACAGAGAGAAGGAACACATTTGAGAGTGACTGCAAGATGCAGTATTAATTCTAAAATAAAGAGCAACAGCTACTCTAGATTTAAGTCACAGTGGATAGCCACTGAAAATAGGAATTTGACTAGGTTAGTGCTTTAACAGTTCATGTCCTTTCCACTACACTGCTCAGAGCTTTGCCTGCCTAGGGCACATAGAACAGAAGTCTATAGACCTATATTTCCAGAGGACTGTAAGTTCACTGTATTTTACAAATCTAAGCAAGCAGATACAGTGAAGGTTAGTCCTCCTTAGCCAACAAAGCAACCCAGAGGAAAACTACATCAAAACATCTAACATTCTTACAGATTCTTTAGTTTCCAGACATGATAATGGGTCTCCAAAATTTCACAGGAAACCTGCATTGTTTATATACATTGCCTGGATCCAGCAGCCACTAGCTTGGCTCAGAAAAGCAGCCAGTATACTACACTGCAAAATTATCCCTCCAACTACCTTAGTTATCAGCACCTAGGACCACAGATTATAAATAAATCTAACAATTCTAACCTTCAAGAATGTAATGAATTATGAGCTTTTCATCAGAAGACATGAGGATCAATAGAAGCAGAGGATTTCTAGATAAGCAGATTCCATAATTACTGCTTAGGACTGAATAAATCAATTTAATATCACACTTCAGAAAAGTTTCCAAAAATGTATTTTCCCACAGATTTATTAGAGTAATGGTGTGTTGGTTCATGGTTCCATCCCATCTCCTTTTTAATACAACCTTTTAAGGAAATTTAATTTCTACTTCAAAAGGAGTTACATAAAACATCAATTTTCTATAACTGTATTTGACACATTTATGTTTTATTTTTTTTCCCTGGAGGAGATGAATCAATCATTCAGCTACTTCTCAATTTATCTTATTTTTTCTGTGAGCCAGCAATTTAAATTTATCAGGTTTTTTTTAGCAATTAGATAATAAATAGGTATTTAACTATTCTTCACTTGCAATCTAATAGTTCAGGTAATGAGGCTGAAACAGACTGCATGATGCATGTCAAACTGGTCATTTCTTTCCAATTTAATATTCCTTTTGCAGAATAATTAAAAATGCATACTTGCTGATCACCTACACAGTCCAGAAAATTGTAAATAATTGAACACATCAATGCTAAATGCCAATAACTATAAACAATTTATTTTTATTATTTCTGTTGTAAAGAGAAAATTTAAAATTAACACAGGCCATAACACAAATGTTTGTATTTATTTTGAGGCTTGTGTATTAATATATATGATTAAAAATTCATTGGTCTGGTAAAAAATTGTTTGCAATGGAAATAAGAGGAATGCTTACAGCTCAACATTGTAAACTTAAAGACTTATTAACTGATGATTTTTTGAATACGAAAAAAGAATCTTGATAAAACTAATGTCATCTAGCTCTTCAAGGCTTTCTTAATGTTCTTGTCAACAAGGTATTATATTCATAAGTTTAAAATCATGGGAGAGTTATGTTAAATATTCTATAAGAAAACAAAATAAGAGACATATGAAAAGAACAGAAAAAAATTAGGCATATAACAGGCAGCTCTTACAGGCAGAGGAAAATTAGATGTTGAAGTTAGACTTTAAAGTTCATAAAACTTCTTTTACTATCGAATTATAAAGTAAAGCTCTATTACCCAAATAACTTCAACAACTCAAAGTAAAAGGGACAAAGACCTTCGTGGTGCTGCAAACTTCTCATCCAAAGATCTGAAAAGAAAGGAGAGGCAAGTCTCTCTCCCTTCCTCACTTAGTTCAGAGTGACCCACAAAGACACAACCTCCTGAAGCCGGGGTCCTGAGGTTACATCATTATAACTCACCCCCAAGAATCTTCAGGATATTTGGAAGTAAATGAAGGAATATTTTGAGGGAAGGATAACCAATAATAATTACAAAAATAGCACTTTTAGAATTTTTTCAACCAGGGATATTTTCAAAATGAGATATTGAAGAAAAAGTTTAGAGAGATTATCATGTTTCTTGATATCCTGAAATTGTTCATTCCTGGCATTTTGTGAATCAGTTTTCCTGTCTTCATTTTTTATTTTTTAAATCCAGCCAAGTAATTCTCAGAAGACAATGCTTTCATTTTTTAAATATTTGGGCTTTAAAAAATATATTTCCTTTCATTTTTAATCACATACTTAATATGTTATGAGCCTGAAAATGGAATGGTTACTGGTCATACTATATGAAGTATTTCTAAGAAATTGAGGATTTTATATCAAGAATAAGTTTCCCTATTCCTTGAGCAAAGCAAAGTTACAGAACGAGACTCTGATCTAGCCTTGTAAGCATTAGCCAGCATTCTAAATTTTTGTTTGATTCCAAAAGTGTTTGGTTCCACAAAAAACTGTAATTTGACTTCAGAAATTAATAACTTGTATTGAGCTATTGATAACACATACAAGTTCTAGCCCCTAAGTAGCACATATATATACAGTATTATCCAGTATTATCTCCTTTACTATTGAATATTAGATGTGATGATTGTATTAATTTCTGAAAAGGATGTTTAGCAAACTTTTCTGAAAGTTAACTGAAGCTAACCAAATACAGAAGATAGCTTTGAATTATCAGTATCCTAGTGATTAAGGTTGTAACTAGAGTTAATGTCCAATTTCTACATGGAAACGCCTGCTAATATCGTTTTCTTATCTTGAAAATTCTTCTAAGCATGATTTATAACTGGGGATATCGTTTTCAGATATTCCATTGAAAATTGAGTATCCCTACCCTTCTGGGCCTTCTACCAATTGCATAGTTGCTTCATGGGGACTTTTCTGCCAATGTTACAAGTGCAACTAAGCCTACCAAAGGGAAGATTTGTGTTAAGCCTTTTCAGTAAATCAAGTTTCTGTGCCTGCAACATCCCTCTCAGCTACAGTAAACAATCTTCCCAGGGAGAGGGAGGGCAGAGAGGGAAATAGGAAGTTCTTAACAGATAGTCCCTGCACTACAGACACACTGATTCCTTCTTGCATGGCTGCTTTTGATTTTATTTTAAGCCCTGCAGAGGAGCCAGGATGATACCGGCATCTAGCTTAGTACATAATCCAGCCAGCTCAGTAACGAAAAGCCTGTGAATAGCAAACATGAAAATCTTTATAAGTAGTAAACAGAATATGAGGCTAGCAGGAGGACAGTAAGTGCTTGATTTCAGACACCGTGAACAACTGTTTCTAGTAGATCAATAGTAGAACGACACCCCTTCAGAGCACAGACTTAATAACTGAAATAAGCATCCTTTGCTTTTGGAAGGTACATCAACACTAGCCATAGTTATTTTAAAAAAAGAAAGAAAAAGAAAAAAAAAACAAGAGGAAATAAGGAAATGAGAAAGAAAGAAAATGGCAAGTGGATCGTGAAAAAGACACACTGGTCAAAAAAATTGCAAATGATATTTGCCATTCATACACATGGTGTCCTTTTCAGTGGGCTTTAGGACACTCTCAATGGGAAAATTACAACCTGTTTATAATGACAATCAATTATATTTTATCTTGTGCTCAATATGGAATTGAATTTCAGTCTCCACACAAAAAGGTTAAATGAATCCAAATTGTTCTAATTATTTTATAGAAATAAGTATAATCTATATGACCTTTTGTTTTATTAATAATGTCAAATATATAGTAATGTTTCCGCATTGCTTTTCTACATAGTCTTATCGCTATTCTAGTGAGCAAAATATACAGTGCAGTAATTAAAAGCACTGGCTTAAAGTCAGAAAAACATGAGTTAGATGCTAAAATCACCTATTAGCTATGTGATCTTAGGAAGACAATTTGGCTTTTTTATGTCTTCATTTCTTATTTGGAAAATTATGGTAAAAATATCTATATTTGTGGGTATTAAGTGAGATAATATAGACAGCTCCTGAAATATATGCCTCCAATATTACTTATTATTATGGTGGTGTTGATAAAACTGTTAGCATTGTTGTTGAAAATCATTTATTATTTCCCAAAGTCAGTTAGCTCTGCTCCTTGGGCTATTTAGAGAAAACAGATACATACTTAGCTTCAGGCTTATACACCACGAGTACCTTAATATTTTTCTCTTCCATCTTAGAAAAGAGAATATTCATGGGGGGGAAGTGGTGAATTTCTGTACTATGCCTTTTTCTTATCCACATCAGAGCACTTTTAATTATCTCTTGCAGTGAAATGGAAGAATAAAATGAGGACATACAGCTCAAATCCATCTGGAACAGTATTAGAGAAAAACAGTCAGTCCAAGTGGTAGAGACAAAAAATGTAGGTGGCAACTTGACCTTCCTGAGACAGGGCATATTAGGCAGGGCATTTTGTTTTTAGTGTTTAAACAAAAAACACTGTAAGATTTTGATAGGTAGTCTCTTTCCAAACTTAGTGTATTATTACTAGGACACCAAGGAATATTTTATTTATAATACAAATGCCCCATAAAAACCAAAATTCTTGAGCTTGAGAAGGTCTTTATCCAACCTTGAAAGGACATTCAGAATAAATCAATGCCTGTTGTTGCAATTTTATTTAAATTGCAAATCCAAATCCCTCTTCACTGCTATTTTTTTCTGTTTGTTAATAATATTCTTGTTCTAGAAGAAGAATTCATGAGACAAAAATCTCTACATGACAAGTAGACAGACCTCCCCAGAGATTACTTGCAACAGGGCCAGTGCGAAATAAATCTGGAAACAATCTATTTGTCGGAAAGATTTGGAGAAACATCTAAAGATTTAGTGTTTGCATGTGCAGACTCAGATCATTTTTGTTTCATAGCTTGCCCTTGATTGGCAGTGTGGCAGCCTCCAAACATGTTCCAAGAAAGAGTAAGTCAGCATAAGGAATTTATCAAGGTAGCAGTTACTTTGAACATTACAGAACTGGAGACCTGAGCAGGTTCAAACAGTAAATCCTAAGTGCTGAGAAAGAAACTCTAATTTAGACAGTCAAGTCCATGCTGCAGAGTCAAGAGCATCTATAACCTGTCACAGACCCTGACAGCTCTAATTTCTCACTAACCTCATTTGATAGATTAGAGAAAAGCAGACAGAAATGGACCACTAAGGAGTTCTCGATGATATACAGAAAGAGTAATTGAAATACAGTAATTCAGTCATTCATCCAGCTATCTGACATTTATTGAAGACCTACAAATTGTATGGTATCCATTGAGACTATAATTGACTTGAGGAACTGACTTGTAAAATGCAATTATCATGTAAGAAAGATTTTTGTAACTATAGTTTTGTTTTTTCACTTTATTCATCACACAACTGTCTTTTTTCCCACACTGGTACATGGAGAAAAGAAAAATATTTTAATATTTGTTTGGTTTTGTTTTTCATATACTTTAAGTTCTGGGATACATGTGCAGAACATGAAGGTTTGTTACATAGGTGTACATGTGCCATGGTGGTTTGCTGCATCCATTACCCTGTTGACTATATTAGGTATTTCTCCTAATGCTATTCCTCTCCTAGTTCCCCACCCCCTAACAGGCCCCAGTGTATGATGTTCCACTCCCTGTGTCCATGTGTTCTCATTGTTCAATTCCCACTTATGAGTGAGAACATGCAGTGTTGGTTTTCTGTTCCTGTGTTAGTTTGCTGAGAATGATGGTTTCCAGTTCCATCCATGTCCCTGAAAGGGACATGAACTCATCCTTTTTTGTGGCTGCATAGGATTCCATGGCATATATGTGCCATATTTTCTTTATGCAGTCTATCATTGATGGGCTATTGTGAACAGCGCTGCGATAAACATACATGTATATGTGTCTTTGTAATAGAATGATTTATAATCCTTTGGGTATATAACAAGCAATGGGATTACTGGGTCAAATGGTATTTCTGTTTCTAGATCCAAGACATTTATATAGCCAACAAACATATGAAAAAAAGTTTATCATCACTGGTCATTAGAGAAACAAATCAAAACCACAATGAGATATCATCTCATGCCAGTTAGAATGATGATCATTAAAAAGTCAGGAAACATATACTGGAGAGGATGTAGAGAAAGAGGAACACTGTTACACTGTTGGTGGGAGTGTAAATTAGTTCAATCATTGTGGAAGACAGTGTGGTGATTCCTCAAGGATGTAAGTGTAGTTATTAATTGACTACTGCCTAGGGCTATGGCTTCTAGTTTAAAAAATCACATTCACAATAACATTAAAAAAATTAAGATATGCATTAAAAAACTAACAAAAAATGCATAAGCCTTTAAGGAGAAGGTTATAAAATAGTATTGATAAACATAAAAAAGTCAATAATAAATGTGGCAATATACTGCAGAGGAAGTCCTCACTTAACATCATCCATCGTTCTTGGAAATTGTGACTGTTAAGGGAAACAATGTGAAAAACAAAACCAATTTCACCATAGACTAATTGATATGAATAAGAATTAAGTTACTATGGCATATTTCTGGTCACAAAAACATCACCAAAGTTCTAAATAAAGACCCAAAACACTTCTAATATTAATCATCAATATTAATAGGAAGTATGTATATATTTTAGAAAGGTTAAGAAAAACAAAATAATTTACTCAAGCTGAATGATTTCAGGGTACATTGTTTACTGTCATGCATTTGCATGATTATCATTATGATTTTTACTTTCACAATAATTCACATTCATTCATTCACCTTCCAATCTGCAGAGGAAAAGATTCATGACCATCTCAAAATTTGATAATGATGGGAGTGGCAGGTTGTCTGGAATGGTCACTGCCAGCATGCCGGCTGCAGTGGGGAGGTGTGGGTGCTGGCGGTGGGAGCAGCAGTGGTGGTGGTGGGACCCCTGTGCCCCACATCCCCGATGCAGCCAACTGCATCACCCCCACCCTGGCATGGCTGGGCAAGACCTTCTCCCAGGCCCAGAGGCTCCACCATGACCTCAACCTTGCTCCCCACCACATCCCAGAAGCCCAAGAGTAGCCTGCTGAAGGTACAACTGGGACCCTTGGGGCTGGCCCTAAGAGCACTGGGTTTGTTTGTGTGAGGTTGACTGGGCTGCAGTGCCACCTGCACCTCACATGCTGCTGCTGCTGCAGGAAAGGAGAGGAGGCACAGCCAGAGCTGCCATTCCATGGAGCCAGGGATGTGCAGGAGCCCCACCCTTTCTAAGGTGACAGGGCAGGGGCTCCCAGAGGCCACTGCAGTAGCCCAAGCCACGGCTGTGACCCAGGCACCCCTGTGCTCTTACAAGCTGGGAATAGGCAGGAGCCCTGCCCTCCAAGGCACTGCTGCAGCCACCCTGCTGTGGCTGTGAATCCAGGCATCTCTGCACTCTTAAGGGCCTGGGGAGGCCCCCTACTCCCATCTTGCTTGGAAGCTCCTGTTCCTACTGCCTGGCTGCTCCCCACTGTCAGTGCCCACTCCAATCCCAGAGCAAGGCTGGGGCCAAGCCCAGGCACTATTGCAACCGGACCAGATGTGTGCACACCCAGGGCAGCACTAACATGCCAGACTCCTGCTGCCTCAGCCTTCTCTGGACTTTGGGTGATGGCATGGGAAAGAGACTGAGGGTGGGGAACTGAGAGCATCTCAAGCAAAGGTGCCACAGGTCACAAAGGTTTCCAGCTGGTGAGAGGACACCCCAAGGATCCCATAACAACAACATATCAGAGGTAAAATTATTTAAAGTTATTTATAGTTATAAAATTATTTAAAGCAAGGAGATATATCAAGGGACATTTTTCACATCACGGTTTGTTACACTGGAAAATTAGAAACATCTCAATATTCATCGCAGGAGAATAGATATATTGTGGCTAAGGCCACACAATAGATTGCCATAAAACAGCAATGTAAATGACAGAGCTACAGAGCTACATTCATATCTATACCTATGTCATAACCATTACCCACTGAGCTAGATAAATCTTAAAAAAGCCAATGTTAAAAAATAAAAGAAGTCGCAGATTGAAAATATAGTGTGATATACTACTCATGTAAAATGTAATATGGAGATTATAATGGAGTACTATGTATTTTATGTAATATACATTCATACATATAGTTTGCTTCTTATAGCTGCATATATATCATTGACAAGTATTAAAAACATTTACAAGGACCGTAAACAACACATCCAAAATACTGGTTACCTTTGGAGTAAAGGAAGGAATTAGATTGGGAAAGCATCGAAGGCACAACCAACTGTAGCTGTAAAGAGAGCAATAATAAGAGAACCTGTAATCCCAGCACCTTGGGAGGCCAAGGCGGGTGGATTATGAGGTCAAGAGATCGTGACCATCCTGGCCAACATGGTGAAACCCCAATAAACATCTCCACTAAAAAATACAAAAATTAGCTGGGCGTGGTGACACACGCCTGTAGTCTCAGCTACTTGGGAGGCTGAGGCAGGAGCATTGCTTGAACCTAGGAGGTGGAGGTTGCAGTGAGCCAAGCTTGCACCACTGCACTCCAGCCTAGAACCTGGCGACAGAGCAAGACTTCGTCTCAAAAAAAAAAAAAAAAAAAAAAAAAAGAAATGCAGTCTAAATATAAAACAGACAATATAAGATTTGTTAAAATTAGATGGCAGATACAGGTGTTAGTAATAGTCTCCATATTTTCCTTATATTTAAACTAAAATTATCCAAATCATTGAGTTTACTCAAATTAAGAATTTCTAACCTAAAATATTTAAAGTTTGAACCATTCAACAGAGAGTCCTTGAATGCTTTGAAATCATATAGTAGTAAAATAAAGACCATCTCAAACTCAGATGTATAACTGCCTTTTTATATCTCCACTTGGATGTTCTAGATGGCTTCCCTGAACTTCCTTCTAAAATGTGTTATGCCTGCAGACTTCCCATCAGATAATAATTCCATCTATCCAGTTGGCTCATAAACTTGAGTCAGCCATGTCCTTTTTGTTCACTTGCCACATCCAGTTATCTCTAAAGCTTACTGGCTCTATATCAAAATACATTCATGTTTTTACCACTTCTCACCACATCCATTGCTACCATCTTCATCCAAACCACCATTTTTCTTGCCTTGATTATTAAAATAGTCTATAAAGGGGTTCCCCTATTTCTATTTTTGATACCCAACATACTCATAGAGAAGCCAGAATGATGCTTATGAGACAAGATAATTTCAATATTTTGCTTGAAAATTCCCAATACCTCCCTATAGCAAATGGAATAAGATGTCACTCAGATATCCTCTAAAGTAAAAGACTACCCATTCCCTAGTGGCTGGGAGTGTTGGCTGCTAATTACAACTGAGTCCCTTTCCAGTAGTTTTCTTTGGCTGAAGGAAATTGCCTCATCCAAGTTTGTACTTTCTTCCTAGAGGCAGGTTTCACCCAATGACTGGCCAGTGCAGTGGTGCAAAGGTCCAGGCCACTTTAGGAAATCTCTGAAGGGTCATCTCAACTCTAAAACTTCCCACATGTTTTTTGGAGCTTCTGTTGCAATGGTGTTACGGTAGAACCAGTAACACTCTGAGAAAGTAGGAATTGACGCCGACTTGGAGAAAAAACATAATTAAATTTTAAGAAATCATAGATCCCTAAATGGGATTCTACACTTTAGGTAAGCTAAATTTTTATAATAAAGAATCTCCACTTACCTCCCCAGACAGGAGGAGTGACTTAGTGGAGTTGATTCTTTTTTAAAGGTCAAAATTAAAGCCATGGGGACAAGGATTGAACAAAAGGGTAGCAGAAACTTCAAGGTTGTAAAAGTGTAACGAAAGCAAAGACCCAACCTTTGCACAGCACCTCCTTATTAATGCATTGCATATAGGCCACAAGGTTATCAAAACCTACATTGCTTGCTCAGCATTGACTTAAACTTATGTATTCCTTACAAAAAAAAATACTTCTCTAGAGTCTCTTTGATAAGAAACTATTATTATAATATTCTGTATTTTCAATATATTTAATGCATGTCCATACTGATTTTATTATCTAACATATAATATAATCTTCACACAAAGCCACTAGTGAAATCAGTAGGACCAGTATTATTCCCAGATGCCATGAAAGGACACTCAAACACAAAGGCTTTGTTAAATGCCTAAGATCACACTCAATTCATCAAGGAGTTTGAATCTTTCTGCTAAATATAATCACACTTTTCTGTTCCCTGCAAGAAAGTGCTATGCTGTGAAAAAGAGACTAAGTAGCTTCAATGGATAATAATGAATCTGAGCTCAAAAGTGTTTTCAAGTTTTTGTTAGAAACAAATCTGTTAAGAAAATGCAAACTGTAAAGACACTAAAGTATTACACAGATTAAAAAAACCTACAAACTCATAGTAGGAAGGAAGAAAACTACCAAAAACCCTTATTTGAAAGGAGATCATTTAGTACAAGTGAAATTGTAGTTTATTGCACATTGAAAAAGCATATTTGCTTTGTTTCCCTTTTAAATTATGAGTAGCATCAATCACTCAGGAGAAAAGAAGCGTGTCAGAATATTATAAATCTCTGAAGTTCAATAAAAACCTTAATTTCTTGATTCAGAAAACCCTCCTCTGGGATTTCTTAACACGTTGTTTCATTATAATTGAAATTTAATCAATATGCAGTTCTGATTACTTATACCCATGAAGAAGTTATTAAGACTCTGCATACAGAATGCCATAACCAGTTGATTAAGGGGAAAGAAAGTCAAACTCTCTGTTAATAGTGTAGAGAAGAAACAACAGTGAATTGACTTAGAATTCCATTTTCCATTATTGTGTAGGTAGAATTTAAGTCATTTCTCAATTATATTCACTCATCTGCTTAAGATATGGAAAGTTGTAATTTTTTTGTTACAAATGTATTCTGCAAAGTGAGTTTCAGTTTTCAAGATACTCTGGAAAGTGAGCCAGGTTGACAACAAAAGGCCCTGTAATACTTCACCAAATGGTCCATGACAATTATTTTATCGTGATTGTATGGGAGTGTGTACAGCAAACTTTCATACAACTTTTTGGCAAAATAAAAACAACTAAAAATTGAGAAACACTTTTTACAGTGTGCCCTGGAGATATATGTATAGGTCATACACATCCTGTGAAAGATAAAACAAACATTGTGAAGAGAGGAGAAAAACCTATGATGGGCAAGAAAACGCTGGATTTTAGCTGCGTTATTGTGGTGTGAACATTCAGGCCAACAATTCTTGGCCAGTTAGAAGAATTAGTATACAAATGGGTCCCTGATTTCTACATCTAGTCTATAGCAGTATTTCTAGACTGTTAAAGGACAGTTGTTGCTTTTTTGTCTCCCTTAAATCTAGCAGATTGACATTTTTGCAAAATATAATGAATATAATTAGAAAAATGAAATTAAAAAATGAAAGGCATACAAATTGTCAGTCTTTTTCTTATTAGATTTAATAGGTATAAAATTACTTGTAAATTGCCATAATATTATATAGGTGCTTATTCTCTATTTTAGAACTTATCTCATCATGGACTGGTAACAAACAACTTGCAGACTGACACTCATCTAAAAATATATATGGAGTAGCACTAATCTATTGCTGATAGGTCATGATTAGAATATTAATAATGACAGATATGTAGAATTAAATGCTTACTATATGTGAGGTATCATACTAAATTATTTATTTTTAAAATTTTAATTTTATTTTAAGTTCTGGTGTACATGTGCATGATGCACAGGTTTGTTACACAGGTAAAAGTGTGCCATGATTGTTTCCTGCACCTATCAACCCGTCACTTAAGTATTAAGCCTCACATGCATTAGCTCTTTTTCCTAATGCTCTCCCTCCCACCAGGCCCCAGTATGTATTGTTCCCCTCCATGTGTCCATGTATTATCATTGATCAGCTCCCACTTACAAGAAAACATATGGTGTTTGGTTTTCTGTTCCTGTGTTAGTTTACTGAGGATAATGGCTTCCAGCTCCATCCATGTCCCTGCAAAAGTAATGATCTCATTCCTTTTTATGGCTCCATAGTATTCCATGGTGTATATGTACCACATTTCCTTTATCCAGTTATCATTGATGAACATATGGGTTGATTCCATGTATATTAGTCCATTTTCATTCTGCTGATAAAGACGTACCTAAGCCTGGGCAATTTATAAAAGAAGGATGTTTAATTGGACTTACAGTTCCATATAGCTGGGGAGGCCTCACAATCATGGCGGAAGACAAGGAAGAGCAAGTCACATCTTACATGGATGGTGGCAGGCGAAAAGAGGGTTTGTGTGCAGTGAAACTGCTGATTTTTTTTTCAAACCATCAGATCTCATGAGATTCATTTACTATCATGAGACCACAACAGGAAAGACCTGCCCCCATAATTTAATCACCCACCAGGTTCCTCCAACAATACGTGGGAACTGTGATACTAACAATTCAAGATGCAATTTGGATTGGGACACAGCCAGACCATTCCATTCCACCCCTGGTCCCTCCCAAATCTCATGTCCTCACATTTCAAAACCAGTGATGCCTTCCCAACAGTCCTCCAAAATCTTAACTCATTTTGGCATTAACTCAAAAGTCCACAGTCCAACATCTCATCTGAGACAAGGTAAGTCCCTTCTGCCTATGAGCCTGTAAAGTTAAAAGCAAGTTAATTACTTTCTAGATACAATGGGGGTACAGGCATTGGGTAAATACACCAGCTCCAATTGTGAGAACTTGGCCAAAAACAAAGGGGCTACAGGCCCCATGCAAGTCTGAAATTCATCAGGGCAGTAAAATCTTAAAGCTTCAAAATGATGTCTTTTAACTCCATGTCTTGCACGTAGGTCACAATGATGCAAGGGGTGGGTTCCCATGGTGTTGAGCAGCTCTGCCCTTTTGGCTCTGCTGGATACATCAGGCCTCCCAGCTTCTTTCAGAGGTTAGCATTGAGTGTCTGTGGCTTTTTCAGGTACACGGTACAAGCTGTCAGTGGATCTACAATTCTGGGAAGTGGAGGACAGTGGCGCTTTTCTCACAGCTCCACTAGGCAGTGCCCCAGTAGGGACTCTGTGTCAGGGCTCTGACCCCACATTTTCCTTCTACACTGCCTTTGCAGAGGTTCTCCATGAGGACCCCACCCCTCCAGCAAACTTCTGCCTGGACATCCATGTATTTCCATATATCGTCTGAAATCTAGGTGGAGATTCCCAAACTGAAATTCTTGACTTCTGTGCATTCACTGGCTCAGTACTATGTGGAAGCTGTCAAGGTTTAGGGTTTGCACCCTCTGAAGTCATAGCCCGAGCTCTACATAGCCCGAGCCATGGTCCCTTTCAGTCACAGCTATAGTGCCTGAGATATAGGGCACTAAGTCCCTAGGCTACATACGGCACAGAAACTCTGGGCCCAGCCCACGAAACCATTTTCTCCTGGGCCCCTGGGCTTGTGGTGGGAGGGGCTGCCAGGCTGCCATGAAGACCTCGACAGGTCTTGGAGACATTTTTCCCATTTTCTTGGGGATTAACATTTGGCTCCTCAATACTTATGCATATTTCTGCAGCCAGCTTGAATTTCTCCTCAGAAAATAAGTTTTGCTTTTCTATCACATTGTCAGGCTGCAAATTTTTCAAACTTTTATGCTCTGCTTCCCTTATAAAACTGAATGCCTTTAACAGCACCTAAGTCATGTCTTGAATGTTTTGCTGCTTAGAAATTTCTTCTGCCACATACCCTAAATCATCTCTCTCAAGTTCAAAGTTCCTCAAATCTATGGGGTAGGAGCAAAATGCCGTCAGTCTCTTTGCTAAAACATAACAAGAGTCATCTTTGTTCAAGTTCCCAACAGGTTTCTATACTGTAATTTCAAGGATTACAGTATAGGCAAATTTTGATTTTTCAGATTCTGTGTATATTATAGCAGCTAGGTTAGAGTCCCAGGCAAATAGAGGCTGAGTCCCAGGTTTCTCTGTCAAGAACAGACACTGGTTTAGAGTTCAAGACTTCTGTGTTCAAAAGACATAGAGGCTGTGTTAGAATTCCATACTTTTTTGCTTGCCAAATATAATTTAAGAATGTGGGAACTTCTCAGTTGACTGAAATCTCTCAACCCTCTTCACATCCCCCTGCTGTCTACATGCTCTGCCACTATGCCACCAATTTTGTCTGCTTCCTTTCTTACTGGCAGGATTTCACTAAGGATAATTTGAAATCTAAATGTCTTCCCCAAACAGGCTCTTTTAAAAACCTCTCCCTTCCATTATTTCTGCTTCTCCTTTCTCTTGTTACCATCTTACCATAGTCAACCTTTTCTTAAGTTCTTTAAACTTTTGATCTGTCCTCCTTCAAACGTCTACCTCTTCTAATCCTCTGTTAACCCCTGGAGACTTTCCGCTACACATTCCAGCCCCTCAACTCTCTGTGGTCACTTGAACTTTAGGCTTCTGACCCCACTGGGGGCTCTCTAGGAACTCATGGATCCCCAAAATAAACTATACAGCAGGACAAAAATATCTTTAAAATCCTCCACAAACATTGATAAAAAGAATATTTTTAATATAGAACAGGTCAACCTTAACTTGTCCCATTTGTCAGAAACAATTAGGATAAAAATAGAAAGTAGGGCAAAGATAGGAGCCAACTATTTTATATAAGCCACTGAGTTTCATATGACTGTGTTCACCTTACTCATGGCTATAAGACTTCTGCATCTGTCTATATGTTTATATAGGTATTTACATATGTTACGTATATGCAGTATTTTTCTACCTCCAAACATTATTACCACATAGGTTTATAACATCCTGTAAAGGATTGGTTTCAAGTTCAGTGAGAACTTACATAAGTTAAATATTTTTAAAATTCCACAAAATATAGAAACTAACCCAAATACTTTTCAAATTTATATAATTTGGGTAAATTTTTAGCATATAAGGCTAGTTTGATACTGTTGTTTTTTTTTTTTTTTTTAAGATGACAAGTAATTTGGGGCACATACTTCTGATGGGGTTGCTTATATAACTTTGAGACCATACTGTTGGACTGATGTAAGAATTTTCAAAGCTCTAGTAGAAAAACTAAGAGGTTCTTGAAACTCCTAAACCAAGATCAAGGAGAACAATAATTAATTACATACGACTGAATGAGCTGATAAAAATGACTTATTTGTAATGGCTATTTTGGGGGCCATTTCCAGTTCTTTAATGTTCACTTTCTGGATATAAAGGACCTCTTTTTTCTCTTAATCTATCAATTATTTACAGCAATTAGATTAAATGTTTATAAATGGAAATAAAACGTATTATTTTTCTCCCTTGCTGATCTATCTAGAATTCAGAAACTCTTATTGAGTGCTCTCATTTCATGGCAATATATTTATTTGCATAAGAATCTGTTCTCTTTCTAACAAGTCATAATTGGGAAAATTGGCTATATGATCAAGAATTTGACAAAGTCATATCTGAGAATTCCGATGCATAGAATCAGATATAGCCAGATAATTATAAAGAACTAAGGTTGACTTTATGAAATCAACACTTATGAAGCCTTATTAGGCAAACCAGCATTGTCCCTTTGTATTCCTATCTAGCAGTTGAGTAAATAGAGACACTTCCTGGCAGGTCCAGAATTCTTAGGGTATTTTGGGGACATAAAGAAGAGGATAATTTACCCAAATTTGTAGATACTGTTGATGAAGTCTAGTACTGCGTACATGGCTTGGCTTCCTAACCATGAGAGACTTTTAAAAGTCTAATCTGAAATTGCTTACGAAAAGTTTCTATAAAGCAAACTTAAAAAGGTCTATATTCCCTATTATCATTTTTTATACACTTATGTAAATAATCAGGCCAAATCTAATAATAGATTTTATAAATGAAAATAATCTTACATGGTTATTTTTAATTAAAAAGAAGGGTAACTATAGAGAGAAATGTTTTGTTTCAATAGAAAAATACAGCACGCCTTTGTGGGTTGTTACATTTAGTTCTGTTCATTGTCTCTGAGCTACTTTTTACCTCTTGTTAAGCTACATTTTATTTCTTTATCTACCTATAAATTAGACTGGGTCGTACTGTTGTGCCCATTTTGTCAGTTCTCACCAAATTCTCAATTTTCTGTTTTTCTTCAATATTTTTCTACAACACTCCAAATTGCCACTTCCAATTTGTCTCCCACCCTCCTGATTTAGATCTCTGAGAACTAAAACCTGACTTCCCGGGCCGGGCGCAGTGGCTCAAGCCTGTAATCCCAGCACTGTGGGAGGCCGAGGCGGGTGGATCACGAGGTCAAGAGATCGAGACCATCCGGGTCAACATGGTGAAACCCCGTCTCTACTAAAAATACTAAAAATTAGCTGGGCATGGTGCCGCGTGCCTGTAATCCCAGCGACTCAGGAGGCTGGGGCAGGAGAATTGCCTGAACCCGGAGGCAGAGGTTGCGGTGAGCCCAGATCGCGCCATTGCACTCCAGCCTGGGTAACAAGAGCAAAACTCCGTCAAAAAAAAAAAAAAAAAAAAAAACCTGACTTCCCAGATCTTTACTGGGACTCTAAGTTGTCATATGGTTGACCTTTCTTCCCAGGATCTAAAGAAGCCTTTGAAGGTGAAGCTGGACAGCTTAATATAGGCTTAAGCGCTCATTACTACAACAGATTGCACAAATTTCATGCCTGCTATTGTGCAGACTGCTCAGAAAGTTCACCAAACACCTGCATTTTCCATGCTCTTCTCCCAGAAATTGCCGTCACTCTGTCACTGATGATATCAAAGACATCCAAACTTCCAACCAGGAAATCAGTCACATTGCCACCACTGTCCTCACCTGACCACTTAAAGAAGCTTTGGGCCCCAAATCCAGACATCTTCATCAGCTGTCCTTCAGAATCAGAAACTGGGTTTGTGGTTGGCTATAATCATTCATTTTTGCTTTTATTTTGTTGTCACAGAAATATCACTCATTAAATACCAATGGCTCACACAATCCAGCAAATATCCTCTAATACCAAGTCTCAACAGAAAGTTCAACTGTTTCTTAATGGATAAGAGAGAACCAAAAGGGCCAGACATGGGCACTCATGCCTGTAATCCCGGAATTCTGGGAGGCTCAGGTGGATGGGCCACCTGACCCCAGGAGTTTAATACCAGAGTGGGCAACATGGCAAAACTCTGTCTCTACAAAACATACAAAAATTAGCTGGGCACAGTGACATGCAACTGTAGTCTCAGATATCTGGGAGGCAGGAGAACCCCTTGAACCTATGAGGCAGAAGTTGCAGTGAGCCAAGATTGTGCCACTGCATTTTAGCCTGGGTGTCAGAGCCAGACCCTTTTCCAAAAACAAACAAAAACGAAAGTAGACTTAACCTGTTCAGAGGAAAACTGTCTGTTGACCAAGAGGAACTCTCTCCTTGCCCAAGCATTAGTCAGGCTCCACTGATCCCTCTTTTCAAGTAGGCCTTGACCTGGGCTCCATCCCATCTTTAGCCTGCCTAACCTAGCCTTAGCAAGAAACCTGCTAATACAATTTAGTGAGGATCTCCTCACCCTTGATATCTGATGAAGTTCCTCATTCCGCTCCGCTTTAATTCCCTACCTTTAAGTCCTTGGCTTGCATTCAGCAAGAATCTTGTTAGGTGAGGTTAACAAGAACCTTCTACCCTGAATGTCTCCTATGAGTAATATTCTATTTACTGAGTCCCTCACCCTGCTCCTTAGCTATAAATCCCTAGCTGTCTTTACTGTATTCAGAGATGAGTCCATTCTTTCTCCCCTATTGCAATTGCCTTATTGCAAAAGTTTGAAGAAAGTCTTCCTTTTCATTTTAATGAATGTCAGAATAACTTTTTCTTTCACAAAGGCAAGCCCTTACCTGCAGAATTCAACAAACAGCCTTGCTAAGAAGAAATAAGAAATGTGGAACATGTATTTTAAGTAAACCACAGAAGAGACAATTTAAATATCCCACTTAATTCTCACTAACAAATGGAAACTATTTAATCCTCTTATAAGAACTATGTGCCACAGTGGTTAAGAGCATAAGTTTTGGATACAAATTTTCTTTGTTTCCATCCTGGTTCTGACACTTACTAACTGTAAGCCTTTGGGAAATTAAAGAGAAACTCTAATCTTCATTAGCTCATGAGGTTGTTGTACTGAATGTTAATAGTTAATATGTGTAAAGCATTTACAAAATTGCCTGGCACAAAATAAATTTCAACAAGTGTTTGCTTGTTATTTTTATTCCTGTCACACCCCTACACAATTAAGAGTTTCACATCATGGAACATTTGATACCTTTCTAATATTTTTATTGTTACACAAAATCCTGCTCAACCCCAGGTTGATTGGGTTAACAATTGGGTTGACCCAATTAGATTAAGTTAGGATAGAAAATATTTCTTTGGAATAGGCCTCCAGCATGCTATCCATGGTACAGTACAAGAAAGAATATTTTTAGGTCCTTATGGTAACAAAATAACAGCATTATCACAATAAAAATCCCAAATAACAGCTCAAGATACTTTATCCCACTTCTCGTCACCCATGAGCATTACTGATGCTTTCTCTGGTACTCCAAAAATTAGTGATGATGTTTTACACTTCTGAAGGGCCAGTTATTTCAAAGCTTGGCTAAGAAAAGTGTACTTACAACCAATTTTTGACTTTATTCAGTATAAACACAATGCTGCTTTTTTTAGTAAGTATTCCCATAAAGAAAGCCAAGTTTCAGAAAACAAAGCTTAGTTCAAATCATTATATTAAGGTAATTGTCCTTTAAAACAATTCAAAGTACGTTTTAGCTTTTGGTAATGTTGCTTAATTTTCTAATCAGAATTGCAATTCATAAACTTCATATGGGCGAGAAGATTTGTCTCATAATTACCACTGACCATGAAATAATTTAGTTCACACAAATGGGCATCTTTTTTGTATCTTTTCCCATCGTCATTACACAATCCTATGAATAATAATGTTGTAAAGTTCAAGAAGAAAATTATTCTTACCCACAAAGTTCCTGGACCATCATCTGAAATTCTACAGTAGATTGTATCCATGCTGTTGAGGGAAAGAAAGGGTGTTAGACGTTTGTCAAGCTTTTGTGGCCACTGGACCAGACAGAAGCATGGCACGTTCCACTGTTTTGGTGGTCAGAGGCCTCTCATGATGCCTAGATGTGCAGAGAGGTATTTGAACCACAGTTGGTATCTTTTTTGAGGAAACAACAAAGCCCTATTTTCCAAGGGAACTGTTCCTATTTTCTTATGAGGTTTTACAAAGAGAATATATTTGTTTCATTTTTTTAAATTGTGTATATAACCAATACCACAGTTTTGTATAAAGAGCATTAAGCTCTCTCTCTGACTCATATTAGTATATACAGATGCATGTTTGCTCCTCTATTGAAATACTGCTTAACTCAGGCCTTATTTCAGAATTATTTGTCTTTGCTCATTTCCAACCTGATACAAATCTCTTAGATGGCAAAAATCACCTTCCCTTTATCTTTGCATCTTTCACACTATCAAAGCCTGATACTTTATGACCACAGGCAGTAAATAAATGTTTTTTTTTTTAATTGAGTTGATTAGTGTTCTTCTCTAAAACCTGAGGTTGTGTGTTTATTTAGGGAAAAATGGGCTTTAATGACTTATTTTTTGATTAAAAAATAAGCTATTTTGCCATTCTAATTGCCATGGACCCTAGAATAGTTTCACAGAGAGGACTTTAACATAATTAAAGACAATAAATAATTATTTCCTCAGTCCCAAATGCCAACATTTTGCAAATCATGTCACAAAACTTACCACAGAAACATGGTTTTTCCACGAGTAATTTAAAGGAGGAAGAGTACTGTTCAGTTTCTATAATGAAAGTGGGTAGAATTTGTCCTAAAAAGTCTTGATGAAATTGTTTTTAAGGTTTGTGTGACTGTAATTACCCTGGGGCTGAATGTAGTAAATGCAGCCTATAAAACGAAAAAGGCAATAAAATTAGCTTTACTCCTTAAATGATTATGCCTTCTCACTATGGGATAGGGGAGATTTTTTAAAAATGTGATTTTTAAAAATCACATTCCTCTTGGATTGTTGAATAGAATAGCCCATTAGAAGGCCTTCTGCTAAAAAGAAATATGTAAATCTTCTGATGACTTCCTAAAGAAAATAAAATTATTAAAAATAAATAGTTCACTAGATTTGTAAATTCTATTCAGAGAAGTATAATTGGTATGTCTATTTTCTAATGTGTTTTCTATGACGTTTAAGATTTATGCTGTATTCAAATGATTTCTTTTGTTTAAGACCTTAAACAATTATATTTGTACCGTAAACTATCAACAATAAACATGCCCTTTGTGCTACAGTAGGACAATATGCTAGAAACCACAGACTCTTCTGAGGTAGCTAAAGAGCCTGCCAGCTTTCAATCTCTTATAGGAGATCATCTTCATGAGTCTGAGCTACCCTGACCTACTCAAAATTGGGCTGGTTTTGGGGTACGCTATTGCAGCATACAAATCCACTACGTCACAATACTTATGAAAACAAGGAGTCCTTTTTCCTCTTAAATACAGAGATGAGAAACTAGAGTCTGTAATACTAGCCGTGGATGAGGGTGAACAAGTCTTATCACAATGAAAGATCTTGGAACTATTAGCACATGTTAGTAAGAGGGCAAAATTAATGATGCATAAATGATAAAGGAAATAAAGTATTGTTTCCATTGCAACTAATAAGGTGGTATTTTTCTTCATTACAAAACCTTGACATCCTTAGCAATGAACTTGTCTCTTAAGCTAATCCTCACCAAGTCAGTGGCATAGAGTTAAAAATGTGTCTCCACAGTAATAATGGTTCTAAAATCAATTGTCCAAGGAAACTTAGCCAAATCCCTTAGTCCTCCCATCCACTCAGTTCTATAGAACCAAGTATCCAGATTTTTCTCTATTCTATTTGATCATCATTTTGTAAATATTGGGCACCAACTCACAAGCAGGCACTATGTGTGACACAAGGAATATAATTATCATTACTCTCTTCTTGCTCAGATTCTTATAGTACAGACACCTAAGAAAAATAATTTTAACAATAGAGTATTGTTATAAGAGTCACAGACAGGGAGCAGTTAATTCTTAGTTGAGAATCCAAGGAAAACTTCAACAGGAAGGTACTATGACATTACAAAAAGGTATAAAAAAGAGGAAAGGATGGCTCACGAAGTTCGATAGTTTAACCGCAGCTTAAAACTACTCACAACTCCCTATTGTTCTTAAAATAAACTTTAAAGTCCTTATTAACAAGGTCCTTATGGCCTACATGATTTGACTTCTGAATAACTGTCCAGCATTATCATTGGATTTTGTTCACTAGATTATCAGAATGTGTATTTTTTAAGTATGTATTATGTGTCTACCATAAACCAAGCATTGTGCTAGAGTCCGGGAACACAGTTGTAGTGGCAATTAAAGTCCACATGGGTGAGAAAGTCAATAAGTTAATTAATAACCAAATAAAATTATGGCATGTAGTAAAAATGATGAAATAAAGAAGATGCGTTAACAGAACAAAGAAGTAGGAGTTAATCCGGGATGGGTTTAGAGCTTACTGAGAAAGTGATAGTTAAGCATAGATCTAAGTTTAAGAAGAAACCTGCCTTACCAAAAGCCCGAAAAAAATGCCTAAGTCAAGTATTAGTGACATGGACAGGAGGCAGGAGGGCGGGGTCCCTGGCAAGGGCTTCACCTTCAAACCTGGACCCACTGCCCTAAATGAGAACAGCCATTCCTGTTTTCACGGCTGAATGCTGCCCTTTTCAATACCACGCAGGCCCACCCCGCCTCCTATCCTGCGCCCATAACAGCATTAAACCCCAGGCTCCATGAGAGAGGAACAGCAGAGTGGCAGAGCAGCAGAGTGGCAGAGCAGCAGAGTGACAGGGCAGAAAAGGAGAGGAGAGAAAATCAGCTGAATGTTGAGAGGAGAAGAGGCAACTGAGTGTCGGAGATTACAGGTAGATATCGCTTAACTTCAGATAGCCGGGCTTTGGAGAGAAGCAGCTAAACTTCAGAGAAAGATCACCTTTTTCCACTCCTTCCCCTTTCCAGCTCACCATCAATCCCACTGAGAGCTACCTCCATCACTCAGTAAAACCTCTGCATTCATCATCCTTCAAGTCCATGTGACCTGATTCTTCCTGGACGCCAGACAAGGCCCAGGTACACATAGCCATCTGCAGATGGCAACTGTTAAAACAGCATTAATTGTAACACACTACCATGGGTCTGGAGCCCAAAGCTCACCTCAGCCCCAGCACCTGCTCACCTGGGTGCTCCTTCTCTCATAAGGGGTTTGAGCACGGTGACTGAATAAGCGAACCACAACGCCTATGCAAGTCCTGTGAAGGGGTCCAGGGAACTCTTCCATCTCATTAGGGTTCTCTAAAGCGACAGAATTAATAGGATATATGTATACATGAAAGGGAGTTTTCATATATTCATATATACATATGTTTCACATATACCTGTGAATCAATTCTCCTTATACATATAGTTAAGGAGAATTGATTCACATGATCACAAGGCGAAATCCCACGATACACATCTGCAAGCTTAGGAGCAAGGAAGTCAGTAAGTAGTGCCTCAACCTGAGTCCCAAAACCTCAGAAACAGGGAAGCTGACAGTGCAGCCTGCAGTCTGTGGCCAAAGACCTGAGAGCCCCTGGCAAATTACTGGTGTAAGTCAAGAATCCAAAAGCTGAAAAACCTGGAGTCTATTGTTTGAGGGCAGGAAGCATCCAGCATGGGAGAAATATGAAGTCTGGTAGATTCAGCAAGTCAGCTTCTTCTACTTGCTGCTTTTCTCTAGCCGCAGTGATAGCTGATTGGATGGTGCCCACCCACATTGTGGGTAGGTCTTCCGGAGGGTAGGTCTTCCAGAGGATAGGTCTTCCTATCTCCCTGTCCACTGACTCAAATATTAATCTCCTCTGGCAACACCCAGAAACAGCCAGGTACAGTCCAAACAAGTTAATGCGTATTATTAACCATCACAGATCATGAAATGGAAAGTAGAATTAACACTTTAGGCTCCAGCCCCATGGTAGTGTCTAGGGGCTTGATGATACAAGAATTTGCAGGCCCCTTTAAGAGTCTGGATTTTATTCAAGGCACAGATAAAATGCATTGTGCTCTCTTTTTGCCTCAAGCTTTTGCACATGTGGTCGCTTTTACCTGATTAACTCTCCTTCTACCTTTTGCACCTGGCTAATTGTTAATCATATCAGAAACCAGTTCTGAATTCACTTTTGCATCCTCAGGGATGGCTTCTATTAGGTGTTTGATGATTGAAGAAAGGAATGAAAATATAGAGATAATTTTTTTGCTTAATAAGACATTTAATACATTGTGAAATATTCTCTCCTCCATTTCAATGACAAATAGCAAATAAAATTAAGATCTGATGGAAGAAGAGAGAATTAATATTTAAGTTTGAGGAAAGAATCTACTTTCCTCCACTGAAGAATATGTTCAAAGTGTTGTATGTAATTTTTTACATTGTGTACTCAGAATTCTAAAAGCCATATTTTGGTCTTGACTTATCCCATGTTTCTTTTTTATTTTTGGCTCTTTTTATTCTGCTTTACACAACTGGTGCCATTTGCATTGAGGGAGAATGATACTTCTGCTGATCAATTGTTACTGGAAACTAGCCATGTGAATAGATTTCTTTGCAGCTGAGAAATTCCTCAATAACTAATCTATACACACACACACACACACACACATATATATATATTATGTGTGTGTATATATATATATATATATATATGGCAACAGGTTTCTAGGAGATACACACACACACACACACACACACACACACACACACACATATTCCATCTCTCATACAAATACATAGTATGGGCCAGGCATGGGGGCTCACGCCCAGCACTTTGGGTGGCCGAGGTGGGAGGATCACCCAAGGTCAGGAGTTTGAGATCAGCCTGGGCAATATGATGGAATCCCATCTCTACTAAAAATACAAAAATTAGCTGAGTGCCTATAATCCCAGCTACTTAGGAGGCTGAGACAGGAGAATTGCCTGAACTCAGGAGGCAGAGGTTGGGGTGAGCCAAGATGGTGCCACTGTACTCTAGCCTGGGTGACAGAGTGATAATTCCATCTCAAAACAAACTAGCAAACAAAAAATATAAATAGTATAAGGGATGGGATATGCATATATATATGCTAGGAGGAACTTCTATGTGGATTTAAACACAATGTTTATGCACATACACACACACGAAAGCAAGCGTGAAAGAAATTAGTACATGTGTGTATAGCCACACACACAAAAATGCATATATTTATAATGTTAAAAAATGAACAGTTTTGTATTAGATCACCAAGGATATTGAAGAAGAAAGAACACCAAGGATGACGTAGGTACTGAGAACACCCAGACCCTCTTTCCTTTGGGAAGACAACTGTCTTTTATTGGAGCTATTGATATACGGAGTGTAGCTTACAGGATGCATGTTGCCCGAACTTTCTAACAATTCTGCCATGATATATTCTCCCAAGGGGAATGTGGTTATCACTGCTGTTGTCGTCAAAGATATGCTTAACACATGAGGAATTTCTCAGCTGCAAGGGGATTTATTCAGAGGGGTAGTTTCCCGTAACAATTGGTGAGCAGAGGCATCATTCTCTCTTAATGCAAATAGCTCCAGTTGTGTAAAGGAAAGAAAAAAAGAGCCAGTTGCTGTGAGTAATGACTAATTAGGAAAATTTTGACAAGGGTGTAATTTTAGTTGGTGATTTGCAGCATCGAGATAATTTCATGCTTTGTGAAAATCATTTGGTGAAAAGTTAATTTGAACTTAAACTTTATTTTCGTAGGAAGCCAGTCAAATTGATTTGACATTGGCTAATAGTTTTATAACAAGCAATCAGGATGAAAGGCCTTTAGGAAAAAATTTAAAAGCCTCTCTTTTTGCCATGTGATATCTAGGTAGCATCAGACAGACTTCAGCAGCTACCAATACACACCAAAAATGTGTAATTCAATTTTGGCTAGGTAGGAATGGGAGAGAGAAATATGTGTATTAATTTAACCATAATAATATAATTTAGGTAACTGGTGATATACTCACTGTTCCACATGCAAAACACTGGCAAATATTTATTTCACTTAATTGATCTATTTTACAAATATGTAAGCATTACAGTATGCCACATTCAAGACAGTCTTTGAAATTCTTAAGTATGAGACAGATGAAACGTTATAGAATTTGTCATCCAAAAGTAACACCAAAGTCTATAAAATTGTGCATTTCTTTAGATTTCTGAAGGGAATCATAACTTTTAAAATGCATCTGGCTAATCATTTTTCCTTTGTAGTAACTATTTCTCAGGGGTAAACATATCTTTCTAAATCCTTTAATGCAATGAGGATTTTTATGAATATTTTAAAAATTCACAATCCCACAATGTGATTCATTTTCTATGCTGTAAAATATTCAGAAAAAAGTATTCCAATTCAACAGACTAAATGAATATGATATTATTAATTTATGTACCAATAGAGCATAAATTGACAAACTTTTTCTGTAAAGTGTGAGATAACAAATGTTTTAGACTTGTGAGCCATATATTCTCTATCACAACTACTCAACATTGCGATTATAATTCAAAAGCAGTTATAGATAATATGTAAAGTAAAGGGAGTATATCGATGTTCTAATTAACCCTTTTAAAAGCAAGCCATGAGCTAAATTTAGGGCATAGTTTACAGTTTTTCAATCTCTACTATAGAGGAATAAGAGGCAGCTGATATTGAATATGTGTTTTGAAGATAATTATTTTATCATTGTGTTGAAACCATTAGCTTTTATATAAGCTATGTAAAGGGCCAAAAATAACTAAATAATTGTATCTGTATATAAACATATGTGTATATATAATTATTTAATTATTTGTGGCCTTTTTTGAAGCTTGAATTAAATATATAACTGAATTACTATATAATTTTATAATATTTATCAATAAATACATATTTTTATATAAATTGTAGAAATTTAAATAACATAATTAATTACATGTACATTTCTGTATATACACACACATACATACACACATATATACACACATATAGTTATTTAATTATATTATGATCATAATAAATATATAATTGAACATTGTGGATCATCCTTTCCTCTATTTTTTATGCTTTACATATATACACACACATACAAAAGCAGGAGTGAAAGAAATTAGCACTACTTTGTAGCTATTTCTATTAACTCAGTAAAGTAGTGCTTTAAAATTATGGTAGATTTGAGAAAATTAATCATTCAGATTGTTCCTTATACACAATGGCCCAAATGGATAGCCAAGCCCCACGTATGCCCCTTCCTTGTCTCTCAAATCTGTTAACTTCTCTATATTTCCACAACTGGCCATGTCACCAGCATCATCTCCTTTTTTGACCACAGCAAGAGTTTCCTAACTTACATCCTAAAGCCAATTCTCCATCACATCTTGCAAGAACTCCTGCAAATCTCCATTCTGTTGCTGAAAGATCAGTGATAAATGAAACTCTAATCATGTCTTTTTTTCCTCTTGTTTGAAGCTTCCAAAGCTTCTGATTACGTTTAAGGTAAAGCCTAAAGTTTCTGTGGCCTACAAAGTTTTGATTTGCTCTTGCCTACAAACTTAGACACCACTATTCTTTCTTTCAATTTATTGTGGTTTTGGGTGGTTTTGTTTGTTTAGCTTACAGACATTTGTACATACTACTCACTTTGCCTGGAATTCTTTGATCAATAATTGTCTCCCTACCAAGTTCCATGAAGGCAAGTAACATACATTTCAGTATCTAACCTAGTGTTAACATATAGTAGAGGATGGATATAATAAGTGCTCAGTAAGCACATGGAAAGCATGAATGAATGAAGGAACAAATGAATGATACCTTAGAAGCTATATTTAGACATTTATTGAAAATATGTTATGCTCTCATGATGGAAACGGGGCAAAACCGTTCATATTACTCTTAACAATAATTAACTCTATGTATATCCTTGTTTCGAAGTCTATAACTTTTTCTATAAAACCTTTCAAAAGCCTCTTCCCCTCCCCTCGCCCATGTAGCATTTCAGTCAGCTTTCATTAAATCCAACTGATTAGGTATTATGTTTTTTTCAGATCAGTAATACCAATTATCAAGTAAGAGCTTTTATCTCCCTTAAAGCATTCCTAATCTGAGACTCTAGGAGGGATTTCAGAGTAATGGAGAGCTGGAAATGTTCCCAGGTCTTAGATCCAACCTCCTGACAGCTTATGGTTATAAACTATTCAGAGGAGCAAAGCTGTTAGATTAATTTGTCTTGTAGAAGTTCTAAGACAGCTTGCTCAAGTACACTTTCTTTCTGATATGTTCAGCAGTCTACAGCTCTTTTGCTGAGCTGTCAGAAGACGTGACTTTCCAGCTGTTAAAACAGCTGTCATCTTTATCCTTAAGGGAGCACAGCAGTTGCTAAACTTTTGGGTTTTTTTTCTTCTGCAAAGAATTTGCAAAATGCTTGAAACTTTGTCCTGTGAGAGCTGATCTTCATCATTCAATGTTGCTACAAAACCTCCTGTATATCTGTGAGTTGTACAGATGGAGGAGGTATTGTGAAGCAAGGATATTGGGGAGCAAGTCATAAATGAACTCAGGATACAATTTGTAGAAAAAATGTTATTCCTAGATTTGGTGGGCAAAACAGTATTTTCATTCCAAAATTCAGTTAATTGGCTTAATATTCAAAGAAGTCTTGCTAGAAAGAAATATGAAAGTACCATAAAAATACTAATATGTGTTCATCCAAACTGCATCATTTTGTAAGCTCCCTGCTATTTTGCAGATCTTAGTCAGAGTGAAACATTTCTCGGGATTTTGGGCCATGATTAACATCTTGCCTAACCACCTGACCACAAGGCAGACAAAGGCCCAACTAAAGAAACATCCCTATCATACCTTGCTGGACAAAGTTCCAAGGAACACCACAATGACATCCCGCTGGAGCAAGCACCAGAATTGCCTCATCATAGGAATATCTTATCAGTATCCTGCTGGTCAGCAAGCCATACTGCCCAAATCCCTCCCACCCACACCTATAACTACCCCCCAGTCCATAAGTAGTGGCGGGCTCTGGCATTAGGCAGGTCCCCACTTCTTTAGGTTTTATGCTGGACAGAAAGCCTGCATTTGCTGTTGAGCTGCTCGCTCGCGCTCTCCCTCTCTCTCTCTCTCTCTCTCTCTGTGTGTGTGTGTGTGTGTGTGTGTGTGTGTGTGTGTGTGTGTGTGTTTCCTTAACCCTTGCCTTCCCTTCAAAACCTAACAATATGTATCAGGAGCTAAATGTTTCCCCAAATCCCTAAGAATGTCTGAATACATGCAATCAAATAAATTCAATATTCTTGATTAGAAATCTAAGTTTCTGGTAATTCTTCATGATTTTTATGTTACATATGTAATTGTAATAGGAAAATTGATTTAAATAGATCATATGTATATAATACCATGTGTTTCCAAACCTTTTTGGAGAAAATAGAAATCATTTAATCAACATACATCACTTTAGAGATAAGGAAACTTAAATCAAAACAACAAATTTTAAATAACTTACCCAATATCCCAGAAATAGTGAGAGTTGAAGCCAGCATTCAGATATCCTGACTTGTTTTAAAAGTACTTTCTATTACATCACACATAATTGTATTTTTGAAAAACTCAATTTTATCTGTCATTCTACAAATAAACTTTTTAGTTTAATTAAGATATATGGTTTTATTTTTAAACCACGCTTTAAGATTCACAAGTCTAAATTTTATGCAAATGAGACTTTTCCCCTCTTGTCTTAAGAAGTGGAATAAGATTCACACATCAACTTATACTAATTAGGCACATTTGACATCCAAAGGAATAGAAGCTTTAGAGAAATAAATAAAAAAGAAAAAGAAAAAAGTTTACACATATTTAATGAACTCTTACCTTCTTTTCAGACGAAATTATTTTTGTATGCTGAATTCGAGTGAATGAATTGCAAAACGAAGGCCCTTCTTCCACTAGTTTTTGGTCTTCAAATTTAGTTTTAGCCATTGCTCCATTCTGCTCTCTCCAAATTAGAAGAGCTTACTTGCAGTCAACCTGAGTATCTCCTAAAGCCCCAACTCTTTAATTATTTGTATAAAGCAAACACACATTACTCCCTTAGGCATTTTTTTCTGTAAAGATATAATAACATAAATGTATGTCAGTAAGTTTCATCTCCATGAAGAAGAAAGATTTCCATAAAAATAAGAAGTGATTGATATAATTAGCTATTGTGATAACTATTAGCTATTGTGATAATAATAACACTAGTACTAGTAGTATCTACATTTTTTTCCTTTTTGCCCTAATCAGAAAGAAGCTTTGATGTGCCTATTTGTTATATAGCTCCTGTTTATTAAAACAGATAAAGAGGTTTCTTGATCTAAAGGATACTTTGTCACTCAATCATGCAGCTATCTACTGATTCAAATCCTGCGCCAAAAGAAGTTATCTGCAGAGAGGACTCTAGCTTTGTGATCATCTGGGATAAGAACTCAGCCCCAGCCAGGAGCAGTGGCTTATGCCTATAATCCCAGCACTTTGGAAGGCCAAGGCAGGTGGATCGCTTGAGGTCAGGAGTTTGAGACTAGCCTGACCAACACGGTGAAACCCTGTTTCTACTACAAATACAAAATTATCTGGGTGTGGTAGTACATGCCAGTAATCCCAGCTACTTGGGAGGCTGAGGCGGGAGAATGGCTTGAACCTGGGCAGTGGAGGTTGCAGTGAGAGGAGCTTGTGCCATTGCACTCCAACCTGGGCAACGATAGCAAAACTCTGTCTCAAAAAAAAAAAAAAAATGCTTGGCATGGTGGCTCATGCCTGTAATTCCAGCACCTTGGGAGGCTGAGCCAGGCGGATCACAAGGTCAGGAGTTCAAGACCAGCCTGACCAACATGGTGAAACCCCGTCTTTACTAAAAATACAAAAATTAGCTGGGCATATTGGTGCATACCTGTAATCCCAGCTACTCAAGAGGCTGAGGCAGGAGAATCGCTTGAACCCGGGAGGTGGAATTTGCAGAGATTGCGCCATTGCACTCCAGCCTTGGCAATAGGGTGAGACTTCGTCTCAAAGACAAAACAAAACAAAAAACCCAAAAAACAAAAACGAAACAAAACAAAAAACCTCAGCCTCAAAGGACATTTACTGAGCCATTAGCGAAGCCCATCAGAAGCTCTGTCTTAGAGTATTTGAAGGCAATGTTATATAAAGGCAAATAAAATGCATGACACAGTAGCTGGTACAAGGTGTATAATAATAAGTGAAATAAGTATTAAAAATTGCTATAGAGGCATATTGGGAGCACAGAAAAGCTGAGTGATGAAAATGGGCCAGGCACGGTGGCTCACGCCTGTAATTCCAGCACTTTGGGAGGCTGAGACGGGCAGATCATGAGGTCGAGAGATCAAGACCATCCTGGCCAACATGATGAAACCTCGTCTCTACTAAAAATCCAAAACTTAGCTGGGTGTGGTGGCACATGCCTGTAATCCCAGCTACTTGAGAGGCTGAGGCAGGAGAATCCCTTGAACCCAGGAGGTGGAGGTTGTAGTGAGCTGACATTGTACCACTGCACTCCAGCCTGTACTTGGTCTCAAAACAAAACAAAACAAAACAAAACAAAACAAAACAAAACAGTGTTAGAATTGCTTTTGGACTACAAGAATAGTCTGTATGAATTTTTATTTCTCCATAAAAATCACCAGAGGGTTACTGGTGTGGCTTTCTGAGCATACTGACTTCCTCCTATATTCTCGAAATTGATCCCATTCCCTTAGTCAACCTCTGTCCTTACCACCTGGAGTAGCCTAACTCTATCGAAGTGGCTACCACACATAAGACACTTCGTATATTTTGTCATATATTTAATATGTTTGGGCAGAGGGAATAGTGTCACATTGTCGGCATTTTGTCACCTAACCTTGCTTAGTGAACATGTTAATCACGGTGTAATGGAGGCAAATGAATTTCTCTTCATAAATTTCTAGTATTCAGAGGTACGCCTTAATTTAAGGCAGCAATTCAACCTCATGTGCCACACTTCCAATATGTCTGAATCAGCAAGCAATACTTTGAAATGGATGAAAGACTTAAGAAAAACTTTAAAACATCTCAAAACCTAAGAATTAAGTATTAATGGGTCTTTTAAGGATGGACATAGAAATGATGACTGCATTGTTTTCCTTTTCTTTTAGTATTTGTGGACAAAGCTGAAAGGAATAATTAGGTATGGCCAATACAACAATGTATGCCAATACTTTCTGTAATTGAGAAGAACAGAATAGTGCCACTTGGAGGAAAAACTGCAGTATAAAATGTATCCAAACTGCAGAATGCTGAAATGGTATCAGTGAAGCATGCCACATTATCAGGAAGTAGCTCTTACTTCCTGAAAATAGTTTCGAAAGTATACCTCCTTGCTTTTTGTTTTGAGAAAGCAAGAGTTGAGCTAGAAGAGATCCATGAAAATAAAGCAATCCATAAATATGTATATGACACTTAAAATGAAGAGGTTTCAAACGTGAATTGTAAGAGAGAAAAGAGCTAGTACAGACTTAAGGGATTTAAATGTGTGAAAGGCATGGAGCAAAATGATTCTGTGTTTGTTTACCCCCACTCTTTGTCTCTCTGCATGATTCTAGAAAACTTGAACTGAGAGTTACTTTTTCAACTCAAAGAGGTAATATTCAGGGAAGCTAAAAATTTTTTGTAAGCAATGTACATTTCAAAGTTGGCATTGGTAGGTGACCTTGAGCCATGGTAGATATTCAGTGAGTATTTACTGATTTGTAACACTTAATTTCAGAGCCTAAAGGAACTTTAGATAACTATCATTTATTGAGTACATATGATGAGCCAGACATTTTTTTAGATTATTTCACGTTATCCTCACAGCAACCCCTGAGGAGGGACTCTTCTTATCACTATTTCAACATTAGGATAAATGAGAGTTAGAGAGGCCAAGTGACTTACCCAAGGTAAGATCTACCTACAGATGCTGAAGTTGAACTTCACATTCAGGCTTGAAAGCCTGTATTTCAGCTTTTGCCTCTGAGTGTCACTTATACTAACCCCTATCCTTTCAACAAGAAAAGGAAAAACAGAAACAGATTTTTGAGAGATTAAATAGCTAGACAAGTTATTTAATCACATGACAATCTATTTAATCACATGACAAGACCATGACACAGTTGGACTTGGATATGGTCTCAGTACTAAAGGCTGATTAGTTCAGAGCACTGACCTTTCTGCCATTCTGTGTTCGGGCTGCTTTTCAATTTGTAGGTTACTTATCTATGCCCTGCCAAAAGAGCAGGATACTGATCCATACCCTAGATAGTACACTATAAACTGAATGTGGGATAAGTCTTCGTCCTGCTAGGTGATTTTCGGCAGGCCATTTTCACTTTTCCGGCTTCTATTTTCTTCATATTTAATATTTGAATCCTAGGTTACCAGCCAAGACTCTTTCTATTTCTAAAATGTAACAATTCTATCTTTCTGCGACCCGTGACTCTACTGTCAAACTATATTGCAGACACCGCCGCTATGATCTCAACTTTTGATCAAGCTGATCAGTATTGTATAACTTTCAGAACTGTAATCAGGGCCTTAGGAGTCAGAAAACCTGGATTCAAATCTCAGCACTATTTCCTGGTAGTAAGACTTTGGGAAATGTATCTGATAGTTCTCAATCTCATATCTCTCATCTGCAAAATAAAATTAAATATTGCCCCTACTTTAGAAGGCAGTGAGGATTAAGTCACATGTCTTACATAAACTCGGAAGAACTGGCAGGGTTGAGTACTCAACAAGGGCTAGATGATGATGATGGTGATGATTAGGATGGTGATGGTTTGATAATGGTGATATTGGAAGATGTCCTGTGATTACAAGACTTACACATTGACTCTCTGCTATTAAATGCAATATAAATTTCTTCCTAATAATAATCATTGATAATGATGTAGCATAGAGACTAAAATAGAAAAACATAGATGAAGATGAATTATGGATTGTATTTATGCTAAAGGCTGATGGTGTCAGAACTTACACAACTAATGACTAGTCTCTTTCTCCCTTATTTTCCTCTCCCTTCCTTTCCTACCCTCTCCACCCTCTCTCTCGCCTTTTCTACTTCTCTCTCCCCTAATGAATGTGATTTAAATAGATAATTTCCCTAGCAAGATAATGACAGTGGTTTTATAAGCATACACAATTGCATAAAGGGTATGATGCCAATTTGGTAGAAAATATAAACTAATATATTTAACTTTTGTACTCACAGATTCACATCTACATATATGTTTTGTAAGAATATTTCCCTACATGTTAATATATCTGGATTGTGTGGAATTCTTGGTGATTTTTACATTTTTCTTTATATGTTTCTGCATTTCATAAAAAAGTGTATTACTTGTAATGGGGGGAGACTTTTTAGGTCAAAATCATAGCAAAAATGTTATAAGTAAACATAGTCCATCAGAAGCTTATCAGTGGTTATTTCTAGATAGTGAGATTAAAGGTAGTATTAGTTTATGCACTACTTTTATAATGTGTTTAAGGATTATTTAAAACCACGTAACAATACTCTAAAAATATGGTAGAGAGATTTATGCCTACTATTTCACCATTTGATTTATGGGCTTAAACAGCTCCACCTATGAGACAGCTATAACCACACACTTCAAAAAGTCATAATTCTTTTCGCATTGAGCAAGTCCTTTAATTTATACCTCACTTTCCTCTTCTAGATAATGATAGATAAGTATTTCCCTCACAAGGTTATCATGAAGATTAAATGGGAAATGTACATGGAGTGTCTATAACAATTCTTGGCACTTAATCGACCCCAAACTACCATCACCCCCCTACCGATCCAAAAGTGTCTTTTATTTCTACTAACGTCTGCAGGGTAAAGAAGATGGAGCCCTCTTGGCCAACAAATTGCTTCTTAATTCTACCTTCCCTTGAGTTCCCAGTGTATCTCCACACTCCCATCACATTGTATCTGTTAAGAGCTCTGCAAAGGATCATAACCATTAGGATGGCACCACATAATCAAAAATTACTGCCTAATTTACAAACCGTGTATGAATGTCCAAAGGGGCAAATAGTAAGTTAAATTAGGACCCCGAGGCAAAGAATTGTTTACCACAGTACTTGTTCATTAGCTTAAATGCAAGACAATTTGTCTACTCAGAGTAGTCTCAATGCACAGTTGTTCTCATCAGTACTGATGCCCTTCTGAAATGATATGGCTTTGAATGGAATTGCTTTGGATTAAAAAAAAAAATGTCACTTCAATTCACTGTGCATTTGAATTTCATGCTACTCATCCATGGTATCTGCCACACGAACTCTATAAAACAGTGTTTTCTGACAAGGCAAAAGAGCAGGATAAACTTCAAGGAGACATTTAGATCTGACTCCTCCATGAGAAAAAGTCCTGAGATTTGGCGATCATTTATGGCCATATAGTCTATGCCAGTGTCTGTCAGATCCAAGAGGATCAAACATGATGGATCACTAACTCTTAGCTAGAAAGGATGGTATTATTCAATAAGGAACTACAGCAACTATTTTGTTAGGTCGAAGACAAAGCAGACACTTTCCCTGTGTATATTTATCATGAGCTGTATCAGAGGGTCTGGCACATTGTAGGCATTTGATAAATGTTTATTCCAATAAGTTGATAAAAAAATAATTTATATTAACTTTTTATCTGGATTCTAGTTTCCTATAGTATACATATGTGTTAGGAATCAGTCCGGTTTGTTGAATGCCTGAGCTTGATCTTTTTAAATTCATAATTTCTATGTGTGTGGTAGTTAGACTAGACATGTGGGTATTGCAGAGAAGCAGTAAAAGGAATATAGAACCTAGTCACAATGAACAACAGTAGAATTAAATAATCATTTTCAGGAAATGTGTGTGAGTAGCTATGATTTACTGCTTACTCTGGATCAGACATGGTAGCATTTCATTTATGATTTCATTTAGTCTTCCCCACACCGTTGTATCACATCGATCAATATTGTTTCTCTTTTGCAGATGGCAGAACAGTTTTATCGTTGCTGTTGCTAAGCAAACTACCCCCAAACTGTAGTAGCTTAAAACTACATACATTTTGTTATTTATTTTATATTTTATTATTTGTGGGGATGGCTATTCTTGGTTCTCCAGTGTCTGGAATCATGTCTGGGGAGGCTTGAAGGATAGGGTCACTCAAGGATTGGAGGAGGAAATCACCTGGGGTCTTAATTGCTCTCAGATTGGGCATCAAGGCAGAAAAGACTTGAAAACCAAGACTGCTGAGTGGCTTGCCTTCCTTGCAGTGTGCCCACCTCTGTATTATCAGACTTCTGACCTGGTGGCTCAGAGATCCAAGTGCAAGTGTTGCAGAGACCAAGGCAGACATTGCATCATCTTCTATGACCATGCCTACTTCTGCCATACCCTATTTTTTCCAGCTTTATTGAGGAATAACTGACAGATAAAAAATTGTATATATTCAAGGTATAAAACCTGATGATTTGATAGATATATACATGTAATGATTAACACAATCAACATCGGCCATGAAAAGGGAAGAAAACCTGCCATTTGTGACAACATGGATGAACTTGGAGGATGCTATGCTAAGTGAAACCTGTCATGCTCTACTGATTGAAGATTCATAAGCCACCCAGACTCAAAGGGAAGGTACATGGTCCCCACCACTTGATGGGAGAAGGATAAACACATTTGGGAAATATGAGACTTACAGAAATTAACAAATTTGACGAAATTTCAGCCCTGCAATTGGGACCCAGATCTTTTTAATTTAAAGAAAAGGCCATTAAGTATTCAATTCAAATAACACACAGATTTTCATGGGGGAAATTTTTTGGAGTGTTTCAAAAGCAAACAGAAAATTTGGGGGAAAACATTGTCATTAACAACTTAATTTATATTTTAAGAAGTTTCAGTTTGTGGGGTAAAATACATCCTTATAACCACTTTTTTTTTTTTTTATTATATATGTTTTCAAAAAATCTTTTAAAAAAAAAAAAAAAAAAAAAAAAGCAAAACCCCTTTAAAAAAAAAAAAAAAAAAAAGCAATAATGGTATATTGCAGGCCAGTCTGCCTGAATTGTGGAAAATTTCAAGTTAATGAAGTCTGAACTAATTAAGTTGAATGCAGCAATAATTGTGCAGTCCCAGTGAGAGAAAGGAGAATGGCTATTTAGGATCTATTTTGCTTTAGAAGTGTCTGTGGCTTTTAAGGAACTTGCTAATTGTTTGTGGAAGTGCACACACAAATCCCTCAACTCAGTGTTTATCAAGAATACAAATGTGTCATATTATGGAAGTCCTTCCTTTATAAATTGCATAACAGACTCCAGCCCTAATTAACATTGGAATCTACCCTTACAATTGTGAATGGTTTTAACTGACTTAAGAGATCATCCAGTCCAGTAGTCAGCAAACACTATAAGGGACAGAGGTAAAAAAAAAAAAAATTGTCTTTGCAAGCCATTCAGTCTCTGTTGCAACTACCTAACTGCTATGGTAGAACAAAAATGGCCATAGGCAATACAAAAACAAATAGACATGACTACATTTAACGAAAATTTATTTATAAAGACTGACAACAGGTCAAGTTTGGCCCTTAAGCTGTAGTTTTCTGATCTCTGTCCAAACCTTTTATTTTGCAAATGAGAAATCTGAGGCCCAAGGAGAATCGTATATTTTGCTTTTCCATGTGAACTTAGAAGCAATTGCTAGAATTATCTAGATCTAAAAAAATTCCAACAATAATGTACCAATAACAGACAAACAGAGAGCCAAATCATGAATGAGCTCCCATTCACAATTGCTATAAAGAGAATAAAATACCTAGGAATACCACTAACAAGGGACGAGAAGGACCTCTTCCAGGAGAACTACAAACCACTGCTCAAGGAAATAAGAGAGGACACAAACAGATGGAAAAACATTCCATGCAGATGGTTAGGAGGAATCAATATCATAAAAATGGCCATCCTGCCCAAAGTAATTTATAGACTCAAAGCTATCCCCATCAAACTATCATTGACCTTCTTCACAGAACTGGAAAAATCCACCTTAAACTTCATATGGAACCAAAAAAAGAGACCACATAGCCAAGACAATCCTAAGAAAAAAAGCAAAGCTGGAGGCATCATGCTACCTGACTTCAAACTATAGTACAAGGCCACAGTAATCAAAACAGCATGGTACTGGTACCAAAATAGAGATATAGACCAATGGACAGAACAGAGGCCTTGGAAGTAATACCGTACATCTACAACCATGTGAACTTTGACAAACCTGACAAAAACAAGCAATGAGGAAAGGATTCCCTATTTAATAAATGGTGTTGGGAAAACTGGCTAGTCACGTGCAGAAAGCTGTAACTGGACCCCTTCCTTACACTTTATACAAAAATTAACTTCACATGGATTAAAGACTTAAACATAAGACCTAACACCATAAAAACCCTAGAAGAAAACCTAGGCAATACCATTCAGGAAATAGGCACAGGCAACGACTTCATGACTAAAACACCAAAAGCAATGGCAACAAAAGCCAAAATAGACAAATGGGATCTAATTAAACTTAAGAGCTTCTGTACAGCAAAAGAAACAATCATTAGAGTGAACCAGCAACGAACAGAATTGGAAAAAAATTTTGCAAGCTACCCATCTGACAAAGGGCTAATATCCAGAATCTGCAAATAACTTCAACAAATTTATAAAAAAACAAAAACAAAAAACAAAAAACAACAACAACAAAAAACCCCATCAAAAAGTGGGCAAGGGATATGAACAGACACTTTTCAAAAGAAGACTCTTATGCAGCCAACAAACATATGAAACAATTCTCAACATCACTGGTCATTAGAGAAATGCAATCAAAATTACATTGAGATACCATCCTACGCCAGTTAGAATGGCGATCATTAAAAAATCTGGAGACAACAGATGCTGGAGAGGATGTGCAGAAATAGGAACACTTTTACACTGTTGGTAGGAGTGTAAATTAGTTCAGCCATTTTGGGAGACAGTGTGGTGATTCCTCAAGGATCTAGAAATAGAAATACCATTTGACCCAGCAATCCCATTATTGGGTATATACACAAAGGATTATAAATCATTCTATTTAAAGACACATGCACAGGTATGTTAATTGCAGCACTGTTTACAACAATAAGAAAGACTTGGAACCAACTCAAATACCCATCAATGATAGACTGAATAAAGAAAATGTGGCACATGTACACCATGGAATACTATGCAGTCATAAAAAAGGATGAGTTCATGTCCTTTGTAGGGACATGGATGAAGCTGGAAACAATCATTCTCAGCAAACTGACACAAGAACAGAAAAGCAAACACCACATGTGTGCATTCATAAGTGGGTGTTGAACAATGAGAACACACAGACACAGGAAAAGGAATATCACACACCAGGACCTGTTGTGGGGTGGGGGACTAGGGGAGGGATAGCAGGGGGTTGGGGGGATTGGGGAGGGATAACATTAGGGGAAATACCTAATGTAGGTGACAGGGGGATGGATGCAGCAAACCACCATGGCGTGTGTACACCTATGTAACAAACCTGCATGTTCTGCACATGTGTCCCAGAACTTAAAGTATAATTTTAAAAAAAGAAGAAAAATTCCAACAATAAAGACACATATGCTTCATTTCATGAGTTTTAAACCATCTTCTGATTCTTAGCATCATTAATGAATATTTATTGACTGCGTCCCTGAGTCTCTAAGTTCTATATACTGCATTTGGCTTGCAAAGTATCCATTTAGTGGAGTTACACTGATTATACTGTTTCCTCATTATTCTTACCAAAGCTATTTAGAGCCCTTCTGATTTCATAAATTTTCGATATGCAACTCTGAATGTGCTTAATTTTCTTTTATTGGAGTTTCTAATAGCCTTTGCATCTTTTCATTTATTCTTTATTGAGGAACCCAGACAAGGAAGGATAGTGTCCTGCTAATGATGCCACTTCTCACTAATGGCAGTTAGTATTTTTCTATTCATATTAAACATCAGATCTCCCTGTGTGAGCACCCACCAGAGAGAAATGTCTGCAATGTTCACAAAACAACCATCTTTCCCTCTGCTCCTACTTACCTCTATTCTGCTGAGAACCAGGATCTGAAAACACAGCAATTTTGAAGCTTCACTGAGATGCTCCTCTCAGATGCACTTGACTTTGCAGAGGACGAAGTGTGGTTTTGCTCTACAGTGATTCATTGGATCAAATAATAAAGAAAGACTTTTTCTGCAGCTATTTGTGAAGAAAAATTAATATGCAAAAGTTGTAGCTGATTAGAATAGTTCATCTTTTCGATGTTGGGGACTATGTTGTCCCCTCAATGGTAATTTCAGTTGCGCAAAGAAAAATTTTGTTCTTAAGACATAGCTGAGTAAACAGCTAAATCATATTATGCATACTCAGGATTCAAAGAGGCCTCGCATGTCCTTTTTTGCAGATTAGTTGTTGAAACATCTGGTAACCTATTTATGCCCCATCATCCCTTCAACAAAGAAAATGGCCAAAACCCCTTAGTTTGGCATTCAAGGTACGCAACACTCATACTTCATTCTTCCTTTTCAGCTCTACTGTGCAGAATTTTCCTCTTACAATTTCATATTTTTTATGGATTTTCCCCAGTGTTTTATGCTTCCATATTCAGTGTACCATTGCTCTTCCCTACAGTCTCTTTCTCCTTGCCCAATACCCTTTAATCTCCTTATTTAATCATACATATTTCAAGTTGAGGCAAATTAGACAATTTCCAAAACAAGAATAGGAGAAGACAAATGCAAGGAATTTTAGAAACAAAATTCTTGCTAAAGAAGCTTCAATTCCAAGTGCAGTTTGATCTGAATGATATGCAGGACTGCATGTAGCTGGCTATTGTTCACTAAAGTAGAGAATACTCCTCGTACTAAATAGCGGGGGAAGTGGACCAATTCTTAGATTGCCTGTCAGATCCTCTGCCCCTTTCTCCTGGAAACTGTCTCACCCATAGCCCTCATTAGTTGTTTGTGAAACCCCATGCAAATCCTATGCCTTTGTCCAGTCCCTAAGGAATAATAGGATTTAGGGGGACAATGATCCCCCATAAGTAAATTTTCAGGCTGGTTAGCAACAGTTGAAGTGCTAAATCTTGAGAAATAGATCATGGCTGGGTCAGGTAGATTCCCAGGAATTTAAGCTAAAACAAACAAACAAGCAAAATCAGAAAGTGAGACCATTACCAAAAGAAGGGATGATCAAAGAGTGCCTTGAAACAGAATCTAATCCATGACAGGTCCTAATATATCAAAACTGTGAGTAAACCAAACTTATGGAAGAGCAGCATCATCAAGGAAAGAAAGATCAATGTATAGAACATCTTAAATAACAAAACAAGCCTGGACACAGTGGCTCATGGCCTATAATCCTACCATTTTGGGAGGCTGAGGTGGGCAGATCACCAGGTGAGGAGATTGAGACAATCCTGGCTAAAACACTGAAACCCCATCTCTACTAAAAATACAAAAAAATAGCCAAGCCTTGTGGCACATGCCTGTATTCCCAGCTACTCGGGAGGCTGAGGCAGAAGAATCACTTGAATCTGGGAGGCAGAGGTTGCAGTGAGCTGAGATTGCACCACTGCACTCCAGCCTGGGTGACAGAGCAAGACTCAGTTTCAAAAAACAAAACAAAAAAAGCACTGAAATATTTTAATGGCCCTGGGGTTTTAAGACAGACCTCCTATTGGTCGGCCTTATCAGTTGCATTACATTTTACCCAAAATGTGGAGTCTATAGTGAATGCGGGAGACAAAATTGAATAAAGTTATCATTTCCTTTAAAAATCATTTGGCAGAATGGCAATATAGACACAACTATTATTTTTTTCTCCTAGCTTTGAACCAGTTCATGGTTTCTTTCATTAAGTACTAGATGCAGTGGCTGTCTTGCTCTTGGAAGAAATTTTGTGTAGAAAAAAAAAAAAATATCTCCGATTCTTTTTTTTTTTTTTTTTTGAGACGGAGTTTCGCTCTTGTTACCCAGGCTGGAGTGCAATGGCGCGATCTTGGCTCACTGCAACCTCCGCCTCCTGGGTTCAGGCAATTCTCCTGCCTCAGCCTCCTGAGTAGCTGGGATTACAGGCACACGCCACCGATTCTTTAAACTCTGTAATCCCTCAGGATTTCATGTGATGTTTTTACTAGGAGAGAGAATGACCAAAAAAAAAAAATAGCAAATTCCCATATTCCAGTTTATGGTTCTTCCTGGAATATGCTAATTGAGTGTGGAATAGTCACAGAAATGTCTCACACATTTCAAATGTTTCACCTCTCCTCATAGGAAAGCCAATAAAATGGAATTTGCATGAATTAAATATGCCTGTCTCAGAATGTGACCTGAGTCTTTATACATGTGTGTCTTCTTAAATAATCACTGATGCTTTAAGTGAAATAAGAAAGCATTAGTCTCTTGCAACCCAAAGAATCTAAAGAGACTGGAAAAAAAATCATGTGCTTTATCACTTTGTTTACAGAGAAATTGGAAAGACAATTGGAAAGAACTAAAATTAGCTCTGTTCAAAAATTATCAAGGAGAAGTGTAGAGCATGCAACTCACAAAAATCTTGCATGTGAGAGCTGAAAAATCAATGGACTAGCTCCTGGTTTTATTAAAAAGGACCCATTATTTTCAAGGTGTTTTGCCCATTATTGACTAATTATCTTGCTTTTGTTTGCCTTGTCATTCTTTATTGAATACACCATGTGGCTTCCCTTCTCCAAACTCTCGACCCACCTTGTCTTCCAACCATTGCTGCAGTAACCAACTTCACACAGGTGTAACTACAAAACTTCTTACCTCAGTGGCAGCATTTTTTTTTTTTTTTTGAGACAGAGTTTCACTCATGTTACCCAGGCTGGAGTGCAATGGCGCGATCTCGGCTCACCGCAACCTCCGCCTCCTGGGTTCAGGCAATTCTCCTGCCTCAGCCTCCTGAGTAGCTGGGATTACAGACACGCACCACCATGCCCAGCTAATGTTTTGTATTTTTAGTAGAGACGGGGTTTCACCATGTTGACCAGGATGGTGTCAATCTCTTGACCTCGTGATCCACCCGCCTCGGCCTCCCAAAGTGCTGGGATTACAGGCTTGAGCCACCGCGCCCGGCCTGCAGCATTTTTGATGGCCTTCTGCCCCTGTGCCTCTCTGAGAGTGCACTGGTAGTGTTGAACAGCTGCTGAAAAGCATCCAGCACTCACACATGTGCAAACCACAAGTGAGAAGGAGTTAAAATCCCGAAGAGTAACCTTTGATCAGTTTGGTGGCATTAAGGGAGATGTCCACAGATACATTCTTCTTCTGTTCTTCTGGTGGGTCATCCTGTGGCACATTCAATGTGCTATTTAGACCACAGGTGATCACTCCAAAAACAGACCATAGAGCACATCGATACATAATCTTTTCTTCTTTCCCTGATTCACCCTCTTCAGCCCCTGACTTCTGTTCCCTGAGCTGACTTTCCAAAATAAACTACCTAAATGCAAACTCTTCAGTAAAATTCTGTTATCCAAGGCTCAAATTATTCAAGGGCTACTCAAATTATGACATACCCCAAAGTATGGAAAAAATTATGAAAGCAACTAATATTTATTGAACATAATCTATTTACCTGGTGATCAGCATGTGCCACCTTGTTTAATCTTCATCCCAGTCTTTTGTTGGCTATTGTGTCCCCTCGTTCCACATTAGATATCTGAAGCTCTTTAAGGTAATGAAATAGACAAAGGTTACATGGCCAACAAGAAATAAAATAGAGACTTCACATCCTGATTGTCTGATTCCAAACCCACCTTCTTTTCACCATGCCACAGAGCCTCCCTTATACAGGAAACAGCCAAAGTTGGCCTCTGTACCTTGGCCCCTGGACTGTTTATTTCTTCACATCTGGATGAGACCCATTGGCTTAACAGCTCTCTGTCACTAGACTCGAATTTTGTATGTCCAGTTGTTTCAACACGGTTGTAATAAACAGATATTTTTTTTAGCCATTTAGAGCCTGCTTGCTTTGCATAGCCCACAAAACTGTGCCAATATCTGCTAGTCATAGGTGAGATAAGCCCCTGCTCTAATACATACCTCATGCCACTGCTGCCTTTTGCAGCTCTCTGACCCAGAGACTTCCCATGCTGTTGAGTGATATCGTGGAGACAGTTGCTCCTTTTTTGATCTGTCTTTCCTTTAGGAGTTTCTTGCCCCCCTTCCTTTCTGGGTGTCACCCTTGTCCCGCCCGCTATATGCAAACTTGTCAAAGGGTCACCTAAAGAAAGCTTACATTTTCTATTGCCACCTTGTGGCCATATCTTTTTTCTTGTTCAGTCTCAAAATCCCTGGAACCCCCTACACTCCCACTCTAGCCTGACTGCTCTTCTAGTCTGTTTATCTGGCTAGCATGATAAAAACGTAGCTTAAAAACAAAGAGAGGAAAATTTAAGACTAATAAACACAAGACTTGTTTGATAGAATAGGGAATGAATCTATAAAATGCATGACCACAAGAGGTGACCCAGCATGAAAATATAAATTGATGCCAAGAATATTCAGATAAATTAAAAAACAATAAGGTCATACTGGCTTTTTAAGATTTTGAGAGCCACATGCACTTAATCTTACAGATTACACTCAAATAAGTTAAAAATTTGAAATGAGAGACTTTTTAAAAATTACTATTATATAGTTATCCTCCATGGCTGCTTAGCATATTTCCTAGTAACTAAAATAATACATATTAGATGTTTATAAAATAAAAGCAATGGTTTTTTATAGCCCATCCTTCAATGTTACTATTAAAAGGGGAATCTTCAGCTGAAGGACTCATGAAGCAGAATGATCGAGATGATTTTAAAGAATTTTTGGCCAATTTTGCTCCCCATATTTAGTATTTGACTCTATTCTAGCTAATGTAGTTTATTAATTTTTTAAAGTGCCTGTGCTACCAAAGATAAGACTAAATTTGATTCAAGGCCACAAGTTGGCAAATTTAAATACTGAACTTTACTAATTTTTGACATTTCTATTGCCATAAAGTAATATTTCCAAAATAGTCTCAAATGTTCCTACATTTTACAACCTGGCATGTCACAATAATCCTCAAATTACATATTACAAATTAGAACAATTACTGTATGGCTTTAGAATAAGGAAGCAGTAAAGAACTTGGAATATAATTTGGGTTGTTACAATAAATGAAGCATAAGACTGGAAACAGGTAGCTGGGTGATTTAAACATCCCAAATGCATAAAGAAGTCTTAACCAGTGAAGACTTTTACCATGTGCTGCATGACTTTTGAATACCTCTTGCTTACAAAGACTTCATGTTACTTTATTTCTTCACTTCTACATTTTAAAATTTATCCAGATACGTTTTTCCTATTTCACAAACCATTATCTTTTCTTCTTGTGTTATTCTCAAATAAGTCTAGTTGGCTAATAGTTAATCTAACATTAGATTTTATTCTAGCACCTTCTTGTTCTACTAATTTCATGAGACTATTGTATGAAAAGGCTTCTGGATTCTTACAAAGAAATGTATTTATTATAAATGGGTTTATTTATTATTACTGTACCTAATATAATTATGCAAAGCTATTCAATATATAAACACATATTATTTCAGTATTTTCTTCTTATTCCTCCTTCTTATTTTTCCTCCATATTACATATAAGGTTTTATATTGATTTGCTTTATTTTATATATAATTAGGTTATACTATTTATGAATATCATTTTGTGAGTAAATGGGTATAAAAATATTTGTAACAAAAAGAAGGCTGTTAGGCCTGATAGTCATAAAAACCACTTTTTATACTATTAAAGAAAGTGTTGTCTTACCTATTCCTGGCTCTGTGCCTCTAAAAATTAGGTTTGATTACTTAACCTCAGACTTCTCAGATGTGAAAAGAAAATCATAATACTTGCCTCATAGGAATAGGATGAGGCTAAAAATGAGATGATGCCTGCCAGAGTGCCAGGCCCATATAGATAGTCCTCCCTACTCTTATACTTTGAAATTATACATTAAAAAAAGGTGTTCACTCAAGATTCAGAACTCAACCCACATTTTGAAATGAGCAAAAGATCTATACAGACAGTTAATCAAAGAAAATATACAGATGGGAAATAAGCATACAGAGGGATTTTCAAAACTCATCATTAGAGATAAACAAATTCAAACAACAACAATGTATCATTACATACCTATTAGAGTGGCTCAAATCCAAAAATCTGACAATACTGACTGCTGGGGAGGAGCAACAGGAACTCTTATTCATTGCTGGTGGAAAAACAAAATAGTACATCCACTTTGGAAGACAGTTTTGCAACATCTTAAAAGCTAAACATAGTCCTACCATATGATCCAGCAGTTGCCTTTCTAAGTATTTAACCAACTAATTTGAAAACTCGTTCACATAAAAACCTGTACAGGGAAACTTATAGTAGCTCTATCCAAAATCATCCACAACTGGAAGAAGCCACAATGTTATTTAATAGGTGCATAGATAAACATACTGTAAGATACTGTCCAATGAAATGTTATTATTCAGTGGAATACTCATCAGTAGAATATTATTGACATTTAATGATAAAAAGAAATATGCTATCAAGTCACTGAAAACACAGACGGATCTTAAATGTCACTGTTAAATAAAAGAAGCTAGTCTGAAGAGTTACATACTGGATGAATTAATTTAAGTTACATTCTAGAAAATGCAAAATTATAGAAAGAGTAAGCAGACAAGTTGCTGACAGGTGGTGAGTAGGTGTAGGTTTGAAGAGATGAGGCACATGGTATTACATGTTGACTGCCAGCTGCCCCCCCTCAGTATAAGTGGCTTAAAAGGGATGACATTATGAGGCGTAGAGAACATACTTACTCATGAGATGTCCATTGAATCACTTAAGAGTGAAGATGAAATTAAACTTTAATTCCAAACTTGCTAAATAACTTGCTGTTATTACCCAAACTTGCTAAAGCACTGTAATTACTGTAATAATTGATTATGCTATTAATAATCAATATTTCTCACACAGATCCTCTCATCTCTATCAAAACCTCAAAACAATAGTGTAGGCTTTACTGTTTAAACCAAACAGCCCATCTTGATATTTGTCAGACAAGCTTCAATTAATCTATTAGGAATATGTTCTCCTTTAATGTTATCCCTGCCTATCCACATTAGATCCATTAGAAGGAATTGTCTAATATGAAAGCCACATAAAGTCATCATGAATCTACATACTTTTGTTTCTCATATGAGAGGGCCAACTTTCAACCTGTAACATTTTCAACCTTCGGAGTCTCCAAAATATATACCGTGGATGCCTCTAAATGTATAACAATAATGTTGTAACCAAACAAAGCCTTGTAATGGATGAGAGCTGCAGGCTATAGCTTTCTTTTTGCCCACCAAGAAGAATTTTGGCATGATGCTACCAATATCCTTTCCAGCCTTCCTCATCTCTTGCATTTCAAAAATGCGTGCAGAAAAAACATGAGAAAAAGAAAAAGAATGGGTGTAGGAAAGAAGGCAGGAGGAATCTAAGAGAGGATTTAGGAAATTATTGGTGTAGTGTATTATTATCCTCATGGGGTTCCAAAATGCAAGGAAGAAATTTGATCCACATCCATGTAATTCTGAGTCTTACTGTCTTATTTTGAAATGCAACCTTCACTGAAAAGGAACTAAGTTCCCAAGATCAGACCTTTACTGAGTAGCAGAATCAGCTCTCAATTCCAGTTCATACTGGTTATAAAATCTGCCCTACTTCCACTACACCAAAGATTCATGGTTGGCTTAGATAGTAATTTACCTGCCCGGATTCAACTCTCAGGTCTTACACTTCCGGGATTTGAATCCCAACTGTCTGGCCTGTGGCTAAATTGCCTAATATCTCATTGTCTCACATTCCTCATCTGTAAAGTGGCGATGATAATAATACATACTTGATAGGATTAATTGTAAGGAATAAACTGTAGAATCTGTGTAGAGACATACAAATATAAATTGGCACATAGTAAGCACATAATACACGCTAACCAAGACTCGATTTTCCTTTGTATCACTTCTCAGTAACTATATGAATTACGTTGTCTTGCTAAATTTTTAAGGAAACAAAATATAGGCATTAAATAAATATATTTCCTTTGTCATTAATTCCCATTTATTGGGACAACTAAATCTTGAAAATGCAGTTAAGATGTTTCAAGAAGTTAGAGTGATTATGTTCTTTCCTACTTATAGATGATACATTTTGTATTAAGTGATTTGAACCTAGAAGAACTTATTTCCTGAGGACTGCAATTTTCAGGGATACTTCTTAATTTAAATAAAGTATCGTCCAAGTCTCCTTGATTTAAAGAAATAATGATATTCATCAAATTGAACACTTGTTTATGTTGCTCACTCTTTCCCATGTGGGTTTGCCATTGACACAAAAAGAAAATCAGCTTAAATGGAGTTATCACAGATGGTTTATCTAGATAGCAAGGATACTTTAAAAGCTGAAAAATCATCCAAAAGGGAAAACACACAAACAACAATGAAAAGGTCTCTTATAATTCAGATATTATTATTATTATTAACTTCTTGGGAGCAGTTGAACCACATTTTGCATGCAGTCACTAACATTTTTTCTAACCATATTGAGTATCCTTTCCTCCTACAATCTGCTTTTGCATTTTAATGCTTTTGGGAAGCAGTGGGCTAAAAACAATATTATTTATGTTAATTGTGCTGTGAACTGTATTAATAAAAAAGCTTAGAAAACATTTGTGATATTATGCATTTAAATTCTGTCTATATCTTCATCCTTCGGTGACAACATCATTTGCACAAATGGTGAAAGACTGAAAATAAATTCATATTTTGTGACAAGCTTGTAAATGTGAAGGCAAATATTAATGGCAAAGCATGAACAGATGGAAAGCACTGGATTTTGCAGAAGAGAATTTCAAATACACCACTGCATCCAAGAATAAGATTTAAGGGTAAAGCAAGTAACTCATCTACAAGAATTCCTGTAACTTAGACTGGAACATTTCTCCTGCCACAGGTAAAATGACGGACCACATGTGAGTGTTTTAACAAAGGGATTCACAACCATCTATTCTTAACTCCGACACAGAGAGAAAACCAGGAACTCTGACAGAAGAATCTGTCCGCATCGGATGTATTAGTGATACTAGGCCACAGAGAATGGAGGATAACTCATTGGTACTATGTTGATACTCTCATTTGAATAGCTAGCATTCTACAGTTGGCAATGGAGTCCATGCATAGTACAAGGGTACACTTGATTGTTCAATTAGAGTGATCTCAATTTAATCTTATTGCAATCCTACATATAGAAAGGACAAATATTATCTCTCTACAGATGAGAAGAAAACTAAAACCAGGGAAGTTGTGATTTGCCCAGATAGCAGGCAACTATTCTTCTACATTAATACAATTGACTTTGTAAGAGCACTCAGTTTCAGAAGAATGCATAGATTTCCCTAAACCAAGTTTCCCATGCTGAATTCCATTTCTAATGTATTGACCATCCAGTAATATGTTACCCATTGGGTGGCGATACTTGTTGTTCTGCACAGTGCGATTTTGGCATGAGAATCATATTATTCATCTAGTGTTGCACAACAATATCACCACACACTTAGAAGCTTAAAAATCAGGTATTCATTGTCTCACAGTGTTCATGGCTCAGGAATCTGCAAACAAAGGGCTAGTTTATCTGAGTTGCAGAACTATCTGCGGCTGAATTAAGGAAATTTCTGATTTCCAACTCACTCACGTAGTTGACAGGATTCAGTCTCTTGCAGTGGTAGTAACGAGAGTTTTAGTTACTTGCTGACTGTTCCCTGGAGGCTACACTCAACTCCTAGAGGCCACCCACAATTCCTTACAACATGGAGTTTTACAACATGGTCACTTGCTTCCTCAAAATGAATGAGGGAGAGACTCCAGCAAGTCCAGCACCACAGTGTTATGTAAATTAATCATATCATTATGTACAAGTCATCATGCATCTCCTGTCACTTTTCTTGTTATATTGGTTAGAAGTGAATCACAGGTGTCACCCACACTCAGGGGTAGGCGATCACATGAACACCAAGATGCAGGAATCATTAAAGCTCCTGTCTGCCATTGCATGAAATTGGTCTGTGCAAAAATTTAACTGCAGGTGGCCATAGTCACTATTAACTTATGCAATCATATTAATAATTTGTTGTATTTTGCCATTCTAATGCAAAGATTAAAAAATTTAAAACTGTGCCAATATCAGTAGTACAGTTATTAGATTCACCAATTCAATACAAAAGTAGAATTGTTATGTAAACATTCAGTCTGTCAGGTGTTATGATAACTTTAAGTAAAAAAAGGAAATTAAGGAACATATAAAAAGTCTAAACATGTATCAATAATGACCATATTTAAAAGAAAATTGCAGAATTTATGTTTGGTTGTGGCTCTATTGAAGCACTTCTTATAAAGTGTAAGGGTACAGCTAAATTTTTTTACAGACCAATTTCTTGCATTGGCACATGCATTCACTGGGTGTGAAAGTAAGCACTGCCTCTGGTTAATAAGTGGTCGGTTGGGAAGCCAAGGTGGGCAGATTTCTTAAGCCCAGGAATTCGAGACCAGGCTGGGCAACATGGTGAAATACAGTCTCTAATAAAAGAAATACCAAAAAAAATTTTTAAAGGAAGAAAAGCCAGGCATGGCGGCTCACACTTGTAATCCCAGCAGTTTCAGAGGCGGGTGGATTGCTTGAGGTCAGGAGTTTGAGACCAGCTTGGGCAACTTGGTGAAGCCCCTGTCTCTACAAAAAAATACAAAAATTACCTGGGTATGATGGCACATGCCTGTAGTCCCAGCTACTGAAGAGGCTGAAGTGGGAGGGTCACCTGAACCCAGGAGGTTGAGGCTGCAGTGAGCTGAGATCACACCACTGCACTCCAGCCTGAGTGACAAAGCAAGACCCTGTCTCAAATAAAAAAAAAAATTGTCAATAACTCAAAAGAATATTCTGTATATGTATTAAACTTTTCAAGTTTAACTGTCTAAGATTAAATCTCACTATGGCAATGTCTGCTCAAAATCCTCCAATGTATTTCACTGCACATAAAATAGTCCAAAAATCCTTAACATGCCCCGCAAAGCAGCGCAATCTGATTTCTGCTCACTTTTCCCAACACTGTCTCCCCATACTCTTAACTACCCAATGCTTCTGTTAGCTTCTCAGACAACCCTCCCTCCTCTGTAACTGTGGCTGGTCTCCATGCTCTCTCATCATTCATTGACTCTCTTCTCTATTTATTACTAATATTGTAAGTATTTTTCCCCAGAGAAGCCAAATTGTTTTGTAAGTACCTTGTTGAAGATGGAATTTATCTCACTTTATAATTGCATACTCATTAAAAACTATATAAATTATTATTTAATGAGTAACTTTCTACCTATTAGACCAAAAGTCAGTAAAGCAGAGATTGGCAAAGTCCAGTTATGTACACTGGTACATATTGCTCAGCACCATGTTTGGAACATAGTAGATGTTCAATAAATGTGTTTGAAGATGAATGAATTAACCAAACAATGAGTCAGCCAAAACCAATTACCAGTGTTTCTACACAAGAACTTTGATCTCCAGTTTTCTAATTCAATATCCATAGTCTACCTTGCTCTCGTTTTTGTTTTTGTTTTTTAATTTTATTTTTTATTCTTTAGAGGCAGTTTCTCTCTCTCATGCCTAGGCTGGAGTACAGAGGCACAACCACAGTTCACTGCAGCCTTGACTTCCTGGGCTCAGGCAGTCTTCCCACCTCAGCTTCCTGAGTAGCTGAGACGATAGATACATGCTATTGTGCCTCACTCTAACTCAATGACTGTTCTATGTACTTGTAGAAGCAAACTGTAGTCCATTTCCAACAGGTAAAATTAAATGAGAACTTTTCTTTTTTAATTTGGATATAGGAACATAATTAAGACTAAGAATAAAAAATATACTCCTTAAAAATAATTTTTGCCTTATTTTCAAAGATGAAAATGGTATTAAGATTCTGGAAGGAAAGAAGACTTTTATTTTCTTTACAGAAAGTGGGCCCAAATCTTCTCTTTTTTGTAGCTTGTGAGTACTTACTATATAGTTTAAAGTTTGTTTAGGTGTCCATCGAAATTATACACATATACTTAACTTTGGCCCTGCAATCTCCCATTTAAGAATAGATCACAGAGGGGAAATATTAGAAGACCCATATATGTTGATAGTTGCTAAGCATTGCTATAAAATCAAAACACAACTGTCCTAAGTGGTGTTTATTAGTATGAATATATTTTTAAAAAATACGTTATATCCAAAGTATGGAACTATAGTATATACAAGTTATTAAAAGAATGCAGTAGCTCTTTATGGAAAATGATAATGTGTATTATATAATTTCATGCAGTTAAGGAGGTAGAAGAGACAATATTTCTTTATAGAGATGCTTCCTGACTTATAATGTGGTTATGTCATGATGAAACCATCTTAAGTTAAAAATATTGTAAGTTAAAAATGCATTTAATACACTTAACCCACCTCACATCGTAACTTAGCCTAGCCTACCTCAAATGTGTTCCCAGCACCTTACATTAACCTACAGTTGGGAAAAATCATCGGGCAACACACTGCACTGCAAAGTAGCAGTTTACCCTCCTGATTGCATGGCTGACTAGGTGCTGTGCCTCACTACTGCTACTCAGTATTGTAAGAGTATCCTACCGCTATTGCTAGCCCAGAAAAAGATCAAAATTCAAAATAAAGTACGTACCTGCAATTCCAGTGCCTCGGGAGTCCAAAGTGGGAGGATCACTTGGGGCCACAAATTTGAGAGCAGACAGGGCAACATAACAAGACCCTGTCTCTACAAAAAGTAAAAGTTTATCTTGGTGTGGTGGCACATACCAATAGTCCCAGCTATTCGAGAAGCTGAGGCAGAAGGATTATTTAAGCACAGGAGGTCAAGCCTGCAGCAGCTCTGATAGCATCACTCACTCCAATCATGGTGACACAGCAATACTCTGACGCTAATTTTTTTTTTTTAAATTGAAAATTCAAAGTATGATTTCTACTGCATGTGTATCTTTTTTGAACCATCATAAAGTTGAAAAACCGTTCTTGAACCATTGTTAAGTTGGAGCCTGTCTGTATACCCAAATATCAATATGGTCATGGAGAAAGGTGTGGATGAATTCAGAAAAAAAATTAAGTTTATTTCTGAAGAAATAGAATTATTGAAATGGAGATATGTCATCTTTATATATTTATACTTTTTTTGAATTGCAATGAAGCATATACTTTAACTGTAACATACAAACCCTTTTATTTAAGGAATAAGACAAATTTCCTAAAAGCTAAATCTTGGAAGCAGTTTTCATGGCAGTTAAATAATCAAAGAGAATTCATTCTTATATTAGAGGAAAATTTGAAAAACTAAAAGAAAACAAATTTTGTACGACCGTCTCAAATATAATCAGCAATTATATTCAATTCAAATCCAGGAGGAGATTCCAAACGATTCTGAGGTAGGTCTTCATGATTTGTTCACTGTTATTTCATTCCAGCATTGACATGGAGTTAATCTGTTGTAATTATGTTATAATTAATAAATGCTGATTGTAAATAGATTTGGGGTGATTTTCCCCCCTCCTCCTTCAGCCAAAAAAATTCCTATTTGCTGGCTCTATAAGGGAAATCCATGGGCTCTGCCATTGCATGTTGTTTTGTTGACTAGTCTTAAGTAAATGTTTGTTAAAATCAAATGAAGCTATCACATGGATCCTTTTGATATTCCCCTTAATGTCTCAGGAACTTCTGCAGAGAAAACTTGGTTCAACTATGTCTATTCACCCCAGGGTGAATGTTGCGATGAATATTACAAAGAGTGAACACATCTGCTATTTCAAAGGAGCAGTGGTATGTGGAGTATGTGGAGTCAGCTACCCTTTCTCCTATTCTGCACAGTGGTCGTGGGATGGGGCTAGTTAGAGCCAGACACCTCACCACCACTACCAAACGTAATGGTGTACTTAATCCAAAGAAAGAAAGCTCTCGAAACTTTAAGTCAAATTGCTCGTAATATCATTTCCTTTACACAAAGCATCTCTGCTGAATTTTTTCTATTGGGACAAGCCATTTGAGTCCTCAAACCATTTATGTACTATCCTTTAAATCTTAGATTATCAATATTATTTGAAGCAAAAATCTGTACTTTAATAAGATCTTGCAATTATGGCTAAGACTTGTAATCTTTTCATAAGTAGGCTGAGTTTTAGAGCAATCTGGATGTTTTCATAAGGAGGCTTAGTCTTGATTTGCAAGTGCCTCAATAAGGCAGACATTCCAAGTTACCTCTAATCATGCAACAGAAAGTAGTGTGAAGGCCATTTATCCAGGGCATTTGTTCCACGCTGGTTCAACCAAGCTCAGAGCACCTGTTTTCTTTATTAGCACACACGCTGCTTGAATTACCCTGACTATTGCCTAAACTCTCCCTTTTACTTTGCCTGTGGGGACAGTCTGCCAATATTCAGGATTTCAACCAAGAATGACAAGAACCCACAGGAGGCTGCATTTCACTCTTGCCAGCTGAGGTGATAACTGGAGCAGAAATATGAGCTAGTCACCGGATTTTCCCACTTGATTTCGGTGCTTATCTGTTCTTCTTAAAATACCCATAGGCATTTTTTATCAGCATATTTATAGATCAAACCACATCATTCACTTCAACTGCCCTCTAAGGCTGTTGTATTTTTTAATGGCTCCCAAATTTCTGAGCAAATGAGAATTTGCTGAATCAAAGTTACTAAGTCTATCAATAAGGCGATGTCAGTTTCAGGATGGAAAAGCTCACTTGAGTTTTAATGAGACATTTATCTTCTGATATTTTTTGCTAGATTCTAAAAATAATAATAACATTGATAATCTTCCTGGGAAATCTGTGGGCTTAAAACGATGTAGCTCAACAACACCACTTTTACTGATAACATCCAAGTAGCTAAAAGAGCCCACTGTATCCAAGGCGTGATTGGGTTGAAGAGAGGCCATAAAGACAGAAAAAATTTGACCTGCCCCTGCCCCTTTCTCTACTCCAGGAGAACATAATTTAAATAGGAAAGGAAGAGCTCACCCAAATTACTAAGTAAGGGAGAAAGAATGAAAGAAAGGAAGGTCTTAAAAGGAGATTATGGAAAGTGGTTTATTATCTAAAGAGAAAGAAAAGTATTTTTTTGCCTGTGTCAAGGGGCAAAATAAGAAATCAGGAAGATGTCAGAGGAATTAGTGCATATTTGAAGAATAGATTGAAAAGAAATTGAAAGGGGATGCATCACAAGCAAAGTCTTCAAAAAATCTAGAGTGTCTTTGACCATGATAATCTTTGCTCAGTTATAGGAAATCAAATAAGTATGTGTTTTAAAAGACTTTACTCAAATAATTCAGAGAACTGGGGATGCCCAAAGATTGTCCAATGCCAATATAACAAGTGTCTATGCACAAGAATAGAGTGATTACCAGACCATAAAATCTGAGGAAAGAGTAAACAGAAGGAAGATAACACAAGAAAGAGCAAAGGCCCAATCTCCAAAAAACTAACATATCAGTTATCTTATGCTGTGTAACAAGCTATCAAAAACCTAGTAGTTTCAAACAACACACAATTATTATCTCACAGTGTCAGGAGTCTGGGCACAGCATAAATGGTTTCTCTACTCAGAATCTTATAAGACTGCAAGCAAAGTGTCAGCCAGCCTGTGATCTTTTTTGAGCTGGGCATCATCTTCCAAGCACATATGGTTGTTGGCAGAATTCAATTCTTTGTGGATGGTAGGATTGAGGCTCTCCTAGAGGCTGTCCTGGTTCTTTGCCATGTGGCCCTCTCCATAAGCTGTTCTCAATATAGCAGCTTGCTTCTTCAAGACTAGCAGGAAGATTCGTTCTCCTCAGCTTCCTAAGGAATCTTTTACAGTATAAGCATCTTATCACTTTTGCCGTATAACATTACCTGATCAAGAAAGTAATTCCAAACACATTTGCAGAAGGATAATGGTTAGAATGAAGACACGGATCCCATTCATACTCACAAAGAGGAGAGTATACAAAAGTGTGGCCACTGGGGGTCACCTTAGGGTGTTTCCACCACACATGGAAACAATATAAATGGATTAATATGGCTGGCATATTGTTCACAAATATAAATTGGACATTTGTCTTTGTGAAACTATGAATTATAACTCATTTTCCTTTATGTTTACAAAGGAATAAAACTTATACACAGTCCCCACTATAGCACTCTTCCAGCTGTGTCTCTCCATAGAAAGCAAGAAGTGAGGCCCAGGACATAACCAAACTAGAGTTCTGCTCTGGATTGAATGTTTTTGTCTCCCCACCCCACAAATATGTGTGTTGAAACTTTAATCCCCAAGGTAATGATATTGGTAAGTGGAGCCTTTGGGAAGTAATTAGGGTTAGATTAGGTAATGAATGTAGGGTTCTCTCTCTCTCTCTCTCTCTCTCTCTCTCTCTCTCTCTCTCTCTCCCTCTCTCTCTCTCTCTCTGTGTGTGTGTGTGTGTGTGTGTGTACCAAGGAAAGAAGTTTTAATCAAGAACCCAACCACGCTGGCACCTGAGACTTCGAGCCTCCAGAAACATGAGAACTGTGTGTTGTTTAAGCCACCCCGTTTATGGTATTTTATTATAACAGCCTGAAATGATGAAGACAAACTCACGTACCTCCACTTTTATACTGCCCTCCAGGTACCCAAGTCTACAGAACTCTCTGCCCAAATTACTACAAACGAACTAACAGAAGCATGGAGCCCTCTTCCTCAGTCTGTCCTCCTAAGGGCAGAGCATGCCGTCATGATGTACCTACCCTTATAACCTGGGAGTAGTTCAAGGAGCAGCTCTTTAAAGAAGGCATTGATTGAGATGGGACTCGTGGTTTAAGGTGTCCACAAACGTGCTTCAGGCTGGAACCAGGGAAAGGAATTTCAGAAGGTTAGACATTTGACTGAGTATTTTTCACCCATCCTCTTTCCCCAAGCCCTACAAATGTTAGAGCTGGGTCTGTTTATATCTAGAAACTCGAAATCCCACTTTGAGCACATAGTTGCATTTATCCTCATGGTCTCAAGTGACAACTCACTCAAATGTTTGCCCTCTTTGCTGAATGAGGAATGGCCTCTAGAGAAGTCAGAATGCAAAACTCTACCTCATTATAATAGCAAACAAATTTGTAAAAATTGGCCACCATTCAGGAAAAAAATAGTTATCTGAAGGATAATTGCGACATAACATACCTGGTAAGCAGATGTCTTAAACCATACATTTTTAAGTGAATAAAAAGATGTGTGAGAAGTAGTTTGTACTCTCATCAGGTAATACATGAGAGATATAATAAAATGTTGACTGTAAAACTCCAAACTCCAAAGAGCCATTGGGGAAAAAGAAACAAAATTTTTCACAAAAATACATTAACTGAAAATACTGTTCAGAAGATGAAAAACAACATTTCTGACTTGAGGTTTTAGTGTGGAGCACAGGTACTTCTGTGCAGCCCTATTACCAGAAGATCGTAAGAGAATCAGGTATTAATACTACCCCTTGGAGGCTGTCCTGTCTGTTTACAATATGGCATTAGAGAGGTTTTGGAACTCAATAGCTTTCTTCCAAGTCTTCATTTTCCAACTTCCTGGCCATTCCAGATAAACATCTGTGCTTCATACCGTGTGCTGGGCACATTGCTACTGAACTGATATCAAATGGCTTTTCCTCCATCTGTTGCCTGCTGAGGTAACACTTGATTAAAATTTTTTAAAAAGCAATTCAGTCAGACCTCAACTTCCACTGTGTTTGACCCTTAAAAGGAAAAAAAAATCTGAGCAAACACTCAGCTAACATTAATAGCAAAATGAATTTGCATAAATTGAGTTTTTTGTGGGTTGTTAAAATTTCAGTATCTTGAGAGGTAGGTATCATAATGGCCCACAGGTTTCCCTTTTTACATGCATGGTAATGTCTGTAACTTCAGTGACAGAAATTCATTTACTATAAAGCCACAAAAGCGTGGTATGTATGGATAAAGTTACAGAAAGTTACTCCCCTTCCTTGATCCAGGCCTTTTTCACTTGCCAGTGGCATCTTCTCATGCATAATACACCTAGGTCACACCAAAGTACTGTGGTGATCAAGAAGATAAAATCAAACGAGGTTGAATTTACTACTTTGGTACCATCAGCACTGACTTAACTGCCGATGCTGTTTGCCAAATAGATTTTTTAATAATAAAATAGAAACAGGATAGTAATTTCTCTCACTGTGTCAATAACTAAATGGCATTTATTAAGTACTCCTTAAAATGTCGTTTATTACAAAAGCATATATAATTGCCATTCAACATTACTCATCTGCATGAAATCGTTACTGGTTATTGGAGTAAGTTGATCTATGTCAAGGGGAGGCAAGAACGACAACAACAAAAATTGTCTTTTAGTGGTCTGGATCTCAGATTTTGAAGTACAGTGTTTTTAAGAGTCCATCAACCCTTATTGATTTTGGACCAAAGGTTAGGAAGAGCTACGCTTATGAGAGCTGAAGTTTTCATCACATCACTGGAAAATAAGAAAAATTGAACAATGTAGTAAATCTTTCATTAAACTGAGCATGTTCATTTTAAGGTTATCTTTTATTCTGAAATGATGTTCTTTCCACTGAGTTTTTTTAGTATCATGTTTCCCTATGAAATGATGCTGAAAGTGACAGAGCAGGAGCACTGTCATCTCGGACAAACACTGTCACTTTAAATTCCAGCTTCCTTTCTAGCCTCATGCATTTCAAGAAAATCACTTCTCTTCTAACTACAAATAGCCAGAAAGAACAGATAGTAAAACACAGATAAAACAGCTCAGGCACAGAGGAAGGTGAGGGAAAAGCCTCTTAAGTAGCTGCCAAACTTCGCCCTCACACAATGGGTCCCAGTAAAACAGTGGGCCTTAATAAGCACATGCCTTTCCCTTCAGCTGCACTAAGATAGGAAAGCTAAGAGCAGACTTCGGGGATATGCCTGAAGCTGCAAGAAGATGCATGGAAACAGACACACAACTCTCCCTCCCAGATAAGCACAACGAAGAGACACAGAAGCAGTCCAAGTCTCTGATAAACTCTCCCACCCTGAATCCTTAAAAACTCTTAGTCTGTAATAAAGTGTACCTTTGACCTAACTTGGCCAGAAGATGCCACTCAGGTTAGTTTTTTCTAAAATAAATCTGTCCTGACTGGCAAGCCACCTTTTCATGTTTCTTTCCTCTTTCTTTATTACAGAAACTATATCCATTTTTTTTTGCTATGATTAACGTTTTTACTTGGATAAATGAAAACAAGCAACCTTAACTGATACCCAAAATTTACTTTGAAGTTTTAATAGTCCTTGAAATCTAAAAATCTGAGGAAGTGTGCTGTATCATTAAAAGGTGGTTTCATATGAACTTAATGGAGAATGTCTGGGGTAAAACATGTTCTTAGCTTGTCACATATTCAAGATCTTTACAGTGCTTTCTGTTAAGAATAATGAAGAGTGGCATTTGGCACCCAAGTCTCAGTTTCTTACTTGAAATCTATAAAGAAATGAAAGTCAAAACAAAGCAAAGCAAACCTCACACCACGACAGCAAAAAAATGTCAAATGAAATGTTTCCTCATCTTCAGATTATTCTTCCACACAACCCCATTTATATGTCTTCATTTCAACATCTGGGAGGCATCCCAGATTCTGCAATGCATGTGCATGTTAATCATGTAGATTTCCTTTCATCAATTTAATAGATTTCTATGGAGCATCTGCTATGGATTAGATATTGCTCTAAGCAGCAGAAATACAATGGTCAACATATTGGACATATTTAACGGCACTAATATTCTTATGGGATATATGCTTCCTTCTGAATTGCGTTTTGGCAAAAGAATCCTTGCTAAGACCCTTTAGTTATGATCAAAGAAATCCGAGTTAAACAGAGGTCTATTGAAATGGTATATAGACTAAGCATGCTGGCTCATGTCTGTAACCCTAGCACTTTGGGAGGCTGAGGCCTGCAAATGGCTTGAGTCCAGGAGTTCAAGACCAGCCCGGCCACCATGATGAAAGCCCATCTCTACTAAAAATACAAAAGTTAGCTAGGCATGGTGGCAGGTGTCTGTAGTCCCAGTTACTTGGGAGGCTGAGGTACAAGAATCACTTAAAACCAGGAGGCAGAAGTTGCAGAGAGCTGGAATTGTGCCACTGCACTCCAGCCTGGGTGACAGAGTGAGATGCTATCTCAAAAAAGGGCAGGTGGAGGGGGTGGTTAAGGTATCCATATACTCCAACTGCAAGAACAAAATATCAGAAAATCATCCTATCTACTTTCCCTGGAACTGCACAAATTTTAGTTTCTGCTCTTCCCTGCTCCACAGGTTCTTTGTTTTGCTCTCTTTTAATGTCAATATTCTTGTGGCTTTGTTTTTCTCTATTTCTTTTTTTTTAGCAGGGAGATTGATTTTACTTTTAAAATTGTAGTAACATATACACAATATAAAATTTACCATTAACCATTTTTAAGTACACAGTTCAGTGATGTTAAGTATATTTACATTGTTGGGCAACCATCTCCACTGTCCATCTCTAGAATTTATTTCTATCTTCTCAAACTGACACTTTGTAGTCATTTAAATAACAACTTCCAACTCTCACCTTTGCCCCACCCCTAGGAGCTGCCATTCCACTTTCTGTCTTTATTAATTTAACTATTCTTGATATCTAGTGTAAGTGGAATCACGACAATATTTGTTCTTTGGTGACTGGCTTATTTCACGTCACATAATGTCTTCAATTTCATCTGTGTTGTAGCATGTGTCAACATTTCCTTCCTTTTTAAGGCTGAATAATATTCAATTTCATAAGGCTAATTCTAGTCTCACTCCATACAATTTGTTTTTGATTTCTCTGCCCACCAACGACTGCTTGATCTTAGTCTTTAGTCTTCACTCAAATTTTCAATAGGTAATTTAATTAACCAACACATCAATGGATGCCAAGCCTGAGTCAGCCATTCATTTATGTTCCAATCAACAGTGGCCACTGAGGACAAGAGCATGTGTTGCAAACTTATCCCTTGTATGCAATTATTTGGAAAGTAATTTGCAAAACACATGTGTGTAGAATGCAAATAAGTATGGATATAATAATCACTGCTTTGTAAGTAAATACAATTATATTCTGAAACCATAACTTAAATTATGCTTCCAAACGATACCAGTAATGCAAAATGTGCTAGCAATGGTCTTTATTTAAAAATGTGCTGTGTGAGAAGAACCACTTGATTGCACACAGCAAGGAGGATTTTTGTAAGACACATTAGGATAGACAGGATCTCCACTCCATCCCAAAGAGACACATAGCTTCATATCTTTTTCAGCCTGGTTCCAAAAATATGTAGTTAATAAGAAAAATAAAAAGGAATTAACATTTGAAAATCCCATAGCAGTTGCAGACACTGCTTTTGCCACATAGTGTGATGTAGCATTAGCCTTTCAGTATTTTGACACTACTTATTTCTCATGGTTAAGCTATATAGAAGTGCATGTGGTGAAGGGATGGGCAGGAAAAAAACTTAAAAGAAGGTTCAAAAGAATGGTATTTGCAGCTGGGAGCCACGGCTCACACCTGTAATCCCAGCACTTTGCCCAAGACAGGCGGATTATGAGGTCAGGAGATTGAGACCATCCTGGCTAACACAGTAAAACCCCTTCTCTACTAAAAATACAAAAAATTAGCCAGGTGTGGTGGTGCATGCCTGTAGTCCCAGCTACTCGGGAGGCTGAGGCAGGAGAATAGCTTGAACTCAGGAGGCAGAGGTTGCAGTGAGCCGAGATCGCACCACTGCACTCTGGCCTAGGCGGCAGAGCGAGACTCTGTCTCAAAAAAAAAAAAAAAAAAAAAAAAAAAAAGAATGGTATTTGCTGTATAGCCTTTTGAAAGGCAGAACTTATAAACTACTTTGTAGAAGTAGGATAAACTTTTATGTTCACCTATAATTAGACAAATGCCCAGTCACATACTAAAAAATAATCAATTAACAACAAAATATTATAAATATGAATACAAAATATGCAGTGAATTTCCTGGCACATAGATTGCACCCTGTTCTCAGTATGGGCAATATTATCCACAGGATGTGATAATTGGATTTTGAGAAGTAAAAAAAACATGTAGAAATTAAGATGGGTTGTGGCATTCCAAAGGACAGAGTATATAATCAGTTACACAGTATACCCATGATACAAAAAATTATGTTGGGATGCTAATTAGCAAAACAAAATATATACAAATTATCCTTATAGAAGGATGGTCAATAATTTAAAATAGAAAACAGTGAGAAACACTGTCTTTTTAAAAATTATACTTTAAGTTCTGGGGTGCATATGCAGAACGTGTAGGTTTGTTACATAGGTATACATGGAAACACTGTCTTATATTCAACACACATCAATTGTTATGGTAGCAGTGATAATGTTTCTAACAATGGCACAAGGGAAAGGAACTCATGTGTGCTAAATGAAGAGAAAACGTATAGCAAGTACATTTTCCAAATCAATGCAACATGCTAAATGCTAGTGCACTTGTGGAAGTATTAGGGCAAAATGTAAATATGAATGTTAAATCTATGAGAAAAATAAAAGAAATAGACAAGGTTTTCTCTTCAAAAGTAGATTTGATGCAAATTTTAGAATGGTCTTCCACATGATTGTTATCCCATACCAACTTAGAAGAAATTTAAGAAGGCCTTCACACGGTGTTGAAACAAGATCAGAGGAAGATAGTAGGAACCCTTTCCATGTAGTTTTTCTGAAGAGTGGTTCAAAGCTGGCAAAATACATGGAAGAGTATCTCACAAAACTCACCAATACACTCCAACATGGAAGGAAGAAGGTAAGAGAGCACATTGGCCAAGACAGGGTACACATATTTGGACACTCACATACTGTGATTGATCAGCATTGTGTAAAAGCATCTACAATGGAAGGACAGAGGCTGCATCAATTAAAAAGCCAAGCAGGTGGGAGAATGTATCCTGATCATGCAGGAACCTTTTTCAAAGTATATGCTTCAAGAAACTGGACAGAATTATATGGCAGGCAACAATAGGCACCAGATAAAGAGTACACTTGGTGTGATCTCTTGATGTGGGTGCCTGTAACACCAGCTGCTTCTTCATCTCCAACCAGCTGAGCCTCCAGATCTCTGAATGGATAGTAATACTTACATCAACTCTCCAACAATCTCCAACAGCACACGTTTGAACAATAGAGGAATTAAAGAGAATATATATATATATATATATATATATATATAAAACTTGACTGCAAATTAAAAGACTCCATAAACTTTTAATCAATCACAAATAAGCAGGCAGAAATACATGAAGGAGTGAATAAAATATTCTGCAGCAGAACACCAAAAATAACAGCACTTATAATCCAATTAAAAAATATAAGTTGCAATAAAGGTATATCACAGAAATAAAAAATAAAGAAAAAAATGTTAGAATAAATAACAGTGTTTTAAAGTGATATTATATGATAATTACATACTAATAGTTTTTATATCTATCTTCAGTAATATGTTAAAAACATACAGACACACGCATGCCCACACACACACATTAGAAAAATGTCATTTCCAAAATCATCGATATAAAATAATTGGGAACAAATTTTAAAAGTAAATGCACAATGCCTATGAAATAGCATATTTATCAAAATCCATATGGAAAATTAAATAAGTTTAATATTTAGACAAAACAAGGCCATTTTGAAATAGAATAATTATAAAAAGTTTCTTATGCTTTCAAATATTAAAATAGTGATAATAACATTAACCAGATTAGTGGAAGAAATTTAAAATTTCCCAGAGAGAGGTTAGCAAATGACAAAATTATTTTTTAAGTGGGAGAAGGAAGGCTGTTTGTATTCATTAGTGTTTCTAGGACAATTTATCAATTTGAAAAAAAAGAATTGTGTTCTCTACCTCATACTGTGAAAGGAAAATATCTTGGGCCCCTTCAACCTGGGAACAGCTCAGGGAAATCTGCCTCCCATTCTATTCAAAATCATTTCTCTGCTCACAGAGATAGATGCCTATTCCGATTGCCTCCTTTTAAGTCTGAAGAAAATCAAAAGAATGCAACTGTCTGTCTCTCACCTACCTGTGACTTGTAAGCCTCCAGTAGTGGCGGGAGGGGGCCTTGTTTGAGTTGTCTCCTCATTTCTGGACACAGAACTAACGTACTTCTTACATATTGATTGACGTCTCATGCCTCCCTAAAATGTATAAAACCAAGCCCTGACCGTCTTGGGTACATGTTGTCAGGACTTCCTGAGGCTGTCACAGGTGTGTCCTCAACCCTTGGCAAAATAAACTTTCTAAATTAACTGAGACCTGTCTCAAATTTTTAGGGTTCACATTTTTGGTAACCATGGGGGGATTCTCAGTGGAGATGCCCCTGACTTTTGACAAATCTCCTATGGGTGCTTGGTACCCGCATGAGCTAACTTCATGGTTCAAACCAATAGGACAATTAGCTGAGGGCTGAGAGTACCCCCTCCAGAGAATCCCTGATCTCCCAAAATTTGCTTGAGATCTGAAGTTTGTTTTGCTGTACAATTCCACTTTTTCTTTGGAGTTGTACTTGTTTCCAATAGGAAGGCAAGTTTTCCTGCTTCCATGATGATGGAAGGCAGGTAACTCATTTATGGAGTTTGAGCTCGTTTCAAACAGAAAGATGAGCTTTTTGTTCCTGCTTCTAGGATGGTAGAGAGCAATCTACGGCCTGAAACCCATCACTAGGTAAGAAACTGGTTTTGGATTCTGTCTTGCAGAATCTTTTTAAACAACTAAAGTTAGCATTAACAACCAGTTGACGTTAATTTCTGCTTGAACTTAGAGCTCTTAGAAATCATGAATATGTGTGATCATTGTTAGATTAGCAGCCTTTTGTCTTAGCTGAAATACGGTCATGATATTTAAAAAGTTTTTTATTTTTTGTTTTGTTAAAGGAGCTCAATGCTTAAGTCAGCTTAATTAAAAGCCTGATATCCAAGATGTGTGTGTGTATGTGTGCATTTGTGCATGTTTGTATTTGAAAGACCTTCCTATACTTGTTTTGTGTGTGTGCATGTTTGTTTTTCTCTTCTAAGACTTTGTATTTTTTTGAGCAAAAGTTTTTATTTTCTTTTTCTTTTCAGTTGTCTGAATTCTGTTTTCATCTTGACTTCTTTTTTTTTTTCCATAAAAAAAGTTATTGAAACAGACTCTACTCTTGGGTTTTTAAGGAAGAGCATAATTTAACTGTAAATTTAATTTAGCTCAAAGAAAATTAAAAGCATCGTCCTCTAGCACCACCAAACTTTTTCTGTCTGTACCTTATGATGTAAATTTTGCTATTTGACTTCACCTGGGTTTTCCCCTTTTATATGCAAATTTAAGACTACTTAGCTGACAACTGCCTAGGGTTGTGAAACAGGTTATCAAGAATCTGAAAGTCTAAGAAAAAAAAAGCAGAGGGAGGGCAGTCTTTATAAAATGTACTTCCATTGACATGCCTAATATTTTTATATGTATTCATGTGTTCTGTACACAGTGTTTCACTGCTACAATATATTAAAGAGCTCTATTAATTGGCTTAAATAAAAATAAAAGCTCTTAAATCAGATACTAAAAAAAAAAACTAGTCAAATGCTTTTTCAATTTTATGTAACAAACAAAATATTTAATAAATTAGCTAGCATTAAAATTATTGGTAAAGTAGTATTAGAAATGTCTAAAGAATTACCAGCATATGTTTTTGTTTGCATAGCAATTTCATATTTATCCCTGTCATATGCTATATGGTGTCAAAATTTGGCATAGGGGTTACAAAACCATAAACTCATCCCAAATCCGAATGATATTTCTGTAATTTTTAATAAATAAGACATTGATATGGGTTTAATGAAAACAGCTACATCTTGAATTTAGTAAGATTACTATAACTTTTAATCCTGTAGCTCTAGGGAGTCTAGTTCACAGACAATAAGGAGGCTTGTTTTGAGAAAGGATTGTTATTGTTTTTATTTCAAATATAAACTATAAACTAAGTTACTCCCAAAGTTAGTTCAGCCTATGTCCAGGAATGAACAAGAACAGCCTGAAGGTTAAGAGCAAGATGGAGTCAATTAAGTCAGATCTTTTTTCACTGTCTCAGATATAATTTTGCAATGGCAGATTTATAACTTTAAATTCATGACTATCACAGTTTTTGTAAATAATCTAGGTACATAATAAAAATAAAATAATTAGGTAAATGTAATGGGATAAATACTTGTAGACAAACTGGTCACAATTTAGAATATAAAGTTGTATTAAATTAAATAATAAATCTTTTATTATTTGGGTATATTTCAATAAATATGTATTGTAGGAAAATACTCTTGCTAAAAAAAAAAAATGGAAAGAAAAAAGAGAGAAGTGTGACATTGAAAGCTGTTTAAACGTTAGGTACAAAAACAATGTAAAAGGACTCAGTAACAGAAAAAGATGTAAAGAAAGTTATTAAAATACAGAGGATTTTTTAAGGTAAAAATAGCTTAAATAAAAATACTTTAATATAAGAAAATATCTTGCATGGTAAATTCAGTCCTAAAATAAAATAACTGTTTAAAAAGGAGGAATGTTCAGAACAAACCAGAAAGTCCAAAAGTCCAAGCATGCATGTAATGGTCAGTGTTATAAGTCACAATAAGAGGATTTACATATTTTTTTTAAATCTTTTTTTTTTTTTTTTTTGAGATGGAGTTTCACTCTTGTTGCCAAGGCTTGAATGCAGTGGCACAATCTCAGCTCACTGCAATCTCCACCTACAGGGTTCAAGTCATTATCCTGCCTCAGCCTCCCAAGTATCTGGGATTACAGGCACCTGCTACCATACCTGGCTAATTTTTTTAATTTTGAGTAAAGATGGGGTTTTGCCATGTTGGGCAGACTGATCTCAAACTCCTTACCCCATATGATCTGCCCACCTTTGCCTCCCAAAGTGCTGGAATTACAGGCATGAGCCACTGCACCTGGCCCCAAATCTTTTATATAATCAAGTTGTCATATTGTAATTTTTTGGTTTGCTCAGGAAAAATAAAAACTTACATAATTTTTTTTAAATTAAGGTAATTTACATCCACGTATATTTCCATATGTGCTTTTAAAGTCCTTATAACATTGAGTTATAACAAGAGTTACAGGGCTTTAACTCTTGGGCCTAAAAAGGACAACAATTTCTACTAACTCTTAAACACTGACAGAAATTGAAGCCTCATCTTCAGGCCCATTGAAGATGCCGATCAAAAAGAAAGAAAAACTGCATTCCTGAGTTATAGGGGAAAAAGAAAAATTAAAGCTATTCAATTCTTCAGGGTCCAGGAATCATCATGAAAGAGGTCAGTATGTAAGACTGTAAGGGCTGATTTTGAAAGATAAAATTAGTTCAGTTTCTTTAAAAATTAATCATTAGTGTCAAAGGCAAACTGATGCAAAACAAGTATATGGGCCACTGTGTCAGATTAACAAAGTTTTCTTGAAGCATTAACCAGCTCCTTAACAGAGGTTATAAAAGGCTTATGTGAGCTATATTTTACAATCAAGATTAGATTTTATAGATTGTTTACCAAATTTTGGAAAGCAAATGTAATTTGCTTCATGCTGTCTTTATTAGGGCTTCTTGACTAGGAAATTAAGTCTCCTTGCTCAAAGAATGAAGGTGTTCACTTTTTTTTCTTTTATAATCCTTGAATGATTGCTTCAGTTAACTAAATGACTTTACAGTGACCTGTAATCCTATTTTGTAATGTCAGGTGTTTAAAACCTTTTATATTTTACAAACTTTCCAAAATCAAATAATAAATTATATATTTTTCTAACGTAGCTAATCCTCTAAAACATTGGGTTCCCTAAAGTCCAAAAATGACATAACTTGGCTTTTTTGGTATAAAAATTATACAGGAAGCATTTGTCAAATATGAAATAGTATTTGGTTTTCTGTGTTTGGTTTTATTTGGGCTGTATTTGTATAAATATGTTATTGGTATGTGTTCCAAAATTATGGAAAACTCCTGTAATTCTGATATAACTTAGTGTACATTATCAGTAATAATCATAATTGTTATGTTAAAATTATTGTGTGCAGAAGAGGTAACAAATATCCTTGTCAGTTGTATCTATTAAAAATGACTGCATTAAAACATTTTTTTCATCCATGGTCAATTTTCTTGTTTTGGTCCTCATTAGAAGGGACCAAAACAAGAAAATTGACCATGGATGAAAAAAATGTTTTAATGCAGTCATTTTTAAGGGGGTTTAATAATCAGCTATAAAACTCCAACAGGTGCTTTTAAATACAGGTTTCTTATAACTTTGGAGATTGTGACATCAGAATAGAGAATAACTTTCAGGACCCCTGAAGAGTAAAATATTCATGAGTATCAAGCAGAACCGGCATGAACTGCATGGACTGAACAAATTTTTTTGACTTTTTGCTTAAAATGTTTGCTGATCCTTTCTTTTGTTTTTCAGAGTCTTAAAACTTTTCTTTCAAGCTAATGACAGCTTTTAACAGTTTTGTATACTCCTATGAACAAAATTTGGAGCATATTTGTTTCTTTCTACCTGAGTTCTCCAGAATTTGGAAGCTATCTGTAAGGATTTTTATCTTCTGGCAATACAGTTATTTGCATAAGTGCAATAAGAATCTGTTTTCATTTGTAGCAGGACACAATTGGATCCATTGGTGATTTTACCAAGGCTTTGACTGGATTGGTATGTTTTCCTTTAAGGAATCAAACTTGACTCATGGGGCCAATGAAGCCCTTGGAAAAACTGGCCTTATATTTTGTGTACACAGTCCCTGTACAGGATCTGTGTAAAAAATGTAATTTTCTGACAGGTTTATTTTTGAACATGGAAAGGAGAAGAAATTCACCCAAGTCATAGGTTTTGATGGCACAAATACATGGCTGGGCTGGGCTTTACAAAAGTCTTAGCTGAGATTCCTCCTGTAGAACAAAGTTCCATTAAAGCCTATATAAAAAATTAATTACTCTTGTTGCAACACATACAAAAAATTACGTCAAGTATAAGAAGCAAACCAGTCATACTATAATTTGTCTTTAGTAAAATGGGAAAGTAGAGAGAGAAAAAAATGATTGTATACCTATTGTTAAATTCTAGTCTTGTCTAATGATTTTTTGTTTTTCAATTTTTATTATTTATAGTTTGGACTTAATTCTAATTTTTCTTGGCTATAAGTCTTCAAAATACTGTTTTCAATTTTTTCCTTCTTTTTTTTTTTCTATCTTTCCTAATTTGGAGTCACTGAAAACTAAGCTGTGCTTTCTTAAAACCCGGAAAATTGAAGCCGGACAACTTCCGAAAAAAAATAACAGTAACCTATTTCCACAAAAAACACTTTCATACCTGCCTACTAATGTATGGACTTCAAGGTAGTATGCACTATATTGATTTTTTCCAGGACTGTTCTTTTGTTTGTCACTGTTTTCTCTCCCATCTTCCTCATTGTTTTCTCTTTACAGGACACGAGAATTCACAACCTGCTAAAAATGAGCTTTTGGGACTTACCCATCTAGAAATAAACCATCCTAGCCTTGAGAGATCAGATAAAAGCTGAGACCAGAGCCTCCAATTATAGGTGGATGAAGAATTGTCAATATTATATTGTAAGAACATAATGATTGGTGATACTGTTGAAGCTATTTTTGGAAAATATCATCTGCAACATTTATAATATTTTCTTTCTTATAAACATGTATATTAGCCTAGCTGCTATATAAAACACCTCAAAATCTGATTGGTTTAGTACTTTAAAGATTATTTCACAGTCAATTTTCAGTCCAATGTGATGTGTGTAGACAGGTGGGATAGGGATTTGTCCTACATAGTCATTTATGAATTGAATGCCTTTTAGGCTATAGTTCTAATATAGTCAGCAAACAGACGGAATATGAATAGTATGAAGAGCTTGGATACGGTATACCTGCCTAACTGTCTTGGGCTAAAATTGACACATCACTCTCATTTCATCAGTTAAAACTAGTACTGCAACTAGATGCTAAGGTTTTAGGATGTGTTGCTTACCTGTGTGACTAGGAAAAGGAAAAAGCTTGGAAACCCATCTACCCTTCTCTGTTACTACATATGAGTTATTCACATAATAATTTCCTTTAGCCTTTTGTGTTGCAAATGGCTAGTCATTTTTCTTTTAACTTGATATGTTTTCTGCTGTTGTTTAAGTGGAAAAATATGTTATATTTTTATGTAGCCATATATGTGTATACATATATATATAGAGAGAGAGGTGTTTTTTTGAGATGGAGTCTCACTCTGTCAGCCTGGCTGGAGTGCAGTGGTGTGATATTGGCTCACTGCAACCTCTGCCTCCCAGGTTCAAGCGATTCTCCTGCCTCAGGCTCCCAAGTAGCTGAGACTACAGGTACCTGCTACTACACCTGAAGAGTTTTTTTGTATTTTTAGTGGAGATGAGGTTTCACCATCTTGGGAACTCCTGACCTTGTGATCCACCTGCCTCGGCCTCCCAAAGTGCTGGGATTATAGGCATGAGCCACTGCACCTGGACTATGTAGCTATAGTTTTATCCTTTTCTTGATTTTTGTGGTTAGAAAATCTGTATACATTGGAAAAATAAGTAGATAAATGTACATCTATGTGTTCTCCAATTATTTTAACTTCATAGTTTACATTTAATATTTATATATTTACATATAATATTATGAATCCCCAAAATTTGAGACAGGTCTAAGTTCATCTAGAAGGTTTATTTTGCCAAGGTGGGGGACACACCCATGACACAGCCTGAGAAAGTCCCAATGTCATGTGCCCAAGGTGGTCTGGGCACAGGTTGGTTTTATACATCTAAGGGAGACATGAGACATCAATCAATATATGCAGGAAGTACATTAGTTCTGCATCCAGAAAGTTGGAGACAACTGACTCCTAAGGATTAGGAAAACTGATTATTTGTAATTGCAATTCCTTAGTAATTTTCCTTAAGGAAACTCTCAGAAATAGGAGAAAAATTATGTGTAAGATGTTCATTGTAGCACTATTTATAACATCAGAAAAATTTAAATTGTACAAATTTTCAACATAAAGGACATTTAAAACAAATAATGACACATCTATACAAAATAATAATGCAGTCATATTTTATAAATATTTTTTAAATGGAATAATTTAGCATATAGTAATAAAATTATCAACAATATGTATAATATAAATTCAAATAAATAATTTATGCATTAAAAAATCCTAGAGGATACTCATCATGATATTGACATAACCTTTGGGTGACCTGATTATCAGTGATGTCTTTGTGTTTTTTATTTCTATTTACCAAGTTTTTAACAGTGATGTGAGTTTATATTTGTTTCTAAAATTAAAATATCAATAACAATAGCTTGTTATGTACTTACAGACATGGAGAAAGGAGGTTTTAATAAGATATAAATAAGACATTTTGAATAAGTAAAATATGTATCTGTGTATGTGTGTGTGTGTATATACATATATATATATATATATATATATATACATTTTTTTTAAATGTAACCTCACCTTTATCTAGCCATGTAATCTTGCTTAAGGCATTTTATCATCAGGACCTTAATCCTCTCATCCGTTACCATGGAGTAATCTAATATTTGTATGAATGTGTATGAATGTTGTAAGCTATTTTAACATATAGCTGTAAACTTACTTAGATGCATCCAACACATAGCATTTGCTGACTGTGTAGCACAGTGCCCTACTAAGTTTTCCCTCATTGAGCTTACAGGCTGATTGAAGCAGAGTACATCAAGAAATATAATTAAAAGAAAACAACCAGTGAGAACAAGTCATTCATTGGCTTCCCACCCATCACCTAATATATGAGATCATGTATTTCTACCACTCTGCCCACTGAATCTTTATGTTCCATCCACATTAATGTACTAATTCCTAAATTTTTCTAGCTATAGAATCTTTGTGTTTGCTGTTCTTTATGCCCGAAACTCTTTTTCCTCAGCTATTTGTGCAGGTCCCCATCTTTTGTATCTGAGTTTAAATATCACATTCTCAGAAAACCCTTCCCAGGCAACCCTGTTTAAAGTAACATTCCCCTACACATATGTACCAATACATAGCACATACCATAAGTGATAGTTGCTTTATTTGTATGTGTATTACCTGCCCCATCTCTGGAGTGTAACTTTATGAAAGCAGGAGTTTTATGTGTGGTTTTTACTATCATATCCCTATATTTAGAACCGTGTCTGCTGCATTACAGAATATATCAGTTATCTATTGCTGCAGTACAATAATATCACAAATGTAATAGGTACACACTATTATCTCACAATACACACTATGATCTCACAGTTTCTATGGTTAAGGAATCCAGATAAACCTCAGGTGGGTCACCTAATTAGGGTTTCACAAGCTTTTAGTCAAGGTATAGGCCAGGGTTGAAGTTTCATTTGAGGCTCATTAGGGAAGGATCTACTTCCTAGCTCACTCACGTTGTTGGCGGAGGACACTGTTTTTTGAAGCTGTAAGAAAGAGGGCTTCATTTTCTTACTGACTGTTGGCCGGAAGTCTCCTTCAGTTCTAGGGGCTGCCCACAGTTCCTTGCCATGTGAGATTCCCCACTCGCTTCCTCAGAGCCAGCTAGCCAGAGAGAGAGGGGTTATAGCAAGATGAACATTACCATCTTATGAGACCTAAACTCATGATCACAATCACGTACATCCCATCACCTTTGCCATATCTGTTTAATAAAAGCAAGTTACAGGTTCTTACTACCCTCAAGGAGAAGGGATTACATAATGTCATGAACACCAGGAAGGGAAAATTATGGGGCCCATCTTAATATCTGTCTGTTCCATAGGGGCAGAATAAATTTTTATTTTATTTTATTTTTCTTTTTTTTGAGACAGAGTTTTTATTTGTCATACAGGCTGGAATGCAGTGGCACCATCTTGGCTCACCACAACCTCTGCCTCCTGGGTTCAAGCAATTCTCCTGCCTCAGCCTCCCAAGTAGCTGAGATTGGAGGTGCCTGCCACCATGCCTGGCTAATTTTTGTATTTTTAGTTGAGATGGGGTTTCACCATATTGGCCAGGCTGGTCTCAAACTCCCGACCTTAAGTGATCTGCCCACCTCGGCCTCCCAACGTTCTGGGATTACAGGTGTGAGCCACCTCACCTGGCCATATTTATTGAATAAATTGAATTAATGTTTCCCCAAAAAACTTTGGTATTAAGCAATTATTCCTTAAACAGGAAAGTGAAATAGGGTAAGATACTTTCTATTCATTCCATACAAGTCTGGGAAGGAAGGATAGAGCACAGAGGCATTAAATAAAACATATTAGAACTTAGGTTTAACTGATAAAAAATATTTTTTCTTATATATTTTTCGACATTACTTTTATTATTTAATCCTAAGAGAAACAACTGAAAGTGAAAGATTGAGTAACTAAGGTAACTTATAAGGGTTTCCAAGGATTTGCTTCAGTTCCCATTATCTCTGAGCACATCTGTCAATATTCTTGACTTCTTTTAGATGAGGCAGAAAGACCTCTGACATTTCAAATGTAGCATGCTAATCAGATTCCCATTCTTTGGAATGATTTCAGAGAATGTATTTCAGGAATAAGAAAAGTTGTGAATGTCTAACATGTCAAGCACAATAGACCAACTTGAAGGCAGAGGTAGAGGAAGGGAAACAAGAGGCCAGAGGTGTTAGATCAGATACCTTTAGGTTCTTCATTATACAGGTAGAAAATTGTCCATATATACTTTGGAGCAAATGAAAGCATAAATCTACTCAGGTATTTAACATCACCTCTTTGAGTGACATATTTCAGTTTGTACCATGTTTTAATGACAAGTTCAAAATTGTCTGGGGCAAAGGAGAAAGAAGCTTTATGCATAAAACCTTTCATTAGCCAGAATATATTCTATGTTTCTGCATGTCTTCCCAGACTCCAAATTGTCAAGTTCAGGTGATTGCACTTGAGGTATTTAGGCTGAAGATTTCTAGTTTATGGTATGTGTGACTTTTTAGGAAAAATTTTTTAACTCCTTTAGACCATAATTTCACTCAGTGTAAAGTGAAAACAGAGGTACATGTCTGCTGTTTCCACAGTGAGCCCACTGATGTGTGTCAGGCTCTTTAGAGTCACTGTTTGGGAAGCTCATATAAAAATACAGATTTCCTGATCCCTCTCCCTGGAGACTCTGATATAGCAGCCTAGGTTGGTCTGGGACTATGCATATTCAAATTTTTCCCAGGAGATTACAAAATATATTTGGAAACTGCTGACTATCAAGTATATGTCGTATCCAACACTCTATGTTTATCCTATCAGTAGAGTTCCAGGTCTTCTAGGTCTTAGGGAGAAATGCTAATCATGATAGTTTGAGCACTAGGTTAATTATATCTCGACAAGAAAGTCAAGAGGGAGAATCTGACGGTATTTCTAGTTGAAACAGGCTTGGCCTCAACTTTCAACTCTCTCCTTTTTTTTTTTTTTTTTTTAGAAGGGTCTTACTCTGTCCCCCAGGCTGGAGTACAGTGGCATGCTCACAGCTCATTGTAGCCTTTACCACCTGGGCTCAAGCAATCCTCCCACCTCAGCCTCCCTAGTAGCTAGGACTACAGGTGTGCACTACCAAACCTGGCTAATTTTTTAATTTTTTGTGGATATGGGGTTTCATCCACCCTCCTTGGCCTCCAACAGTGCTGGGATTACAGGCATGAGCCACTGTGCCCAGCTAACTTTCACCTCCCGTCGTGTGTATTGATTGTTCTGATTTATTTACCCATTTCACTGCCTTAGCCTCTGGCCAGTCACCACTATTATTTTTAAGAAGGGATGTTTTCTGTGAGCTTCTGCTTTACCCCATGGCTACATGCTCCTTGTAACTTAAAGCTAATACTTTTATTCCAGGTCTGCCCCTGAGTATTCTAACGCTGGTTTATTTATCTTCAACATTGATTTAGATCACATGAACAAAGAGGATGTCAAGACTCCCATTAGAAAATTTGTCGATGATAGGATCCTAGTTGCATTATAAGTGGTAACAAAGGTGCTGAATGATAGTCCCAACTACTGAAGAATTGAGTGGATGTAGCAGGAAGGCCAGATCAAAAGGAAAAATAGAAATGAATTTGAAGGTTACTAATATGATGGAAACACTTCATTGTGTGTGATGATGATGATAGTGGTGATGATGATCGAGTTGCTTTATGAAACTGGAATCTCTTCAACAGCTCCTCCTTCCCTAGAGAAGTTGAGGGAATACCTGTATGCAGTGATTCAAGGCACTCTACATTTAGCCAATCCATCTGTGGTTGACAGAATGATGCCCTCCACTGCAAATATATTCACATCATAATTCCATAACCTGAAAATATGTTACTTCATATGGCAAAAGGGACTTCATTTATGTGATTAAGTTAAAGACCTTGAGATAGGGAGAACTTCCGAGTTATTTGTTTATGCAAATCTAATAAAATGGGTTCTTAAAATCAGAGTACTTTTGCTGGAAAAAAAGAACCAGAGAGATCCAGCATGCAAAGGGCTAAACCTGTTGTTTCTGGCTTAAAAAATGAAGAAAGGGGGCCCTGGGCCAAGGAATGAAGCTTGTCTCTAGAAGCTACAAAAAGGAAGGAAGGCCAGGCGCGGTGGCTGAAGCCTGTAATCCCAGCACTGCGGGAGGCCGAGGTGGGTGGATCACGAGGTCAAGAGATCGAGACCATCCTGGTCAACATGGTGAAACCCTGTCTCTACTAAAAATACAAAAAATTAGCTGGGCATGGTGGCACG
>NW_016107586.1:301588-326124 GCF_001604975.1 Cebus imitator | reverse complement strand
AAAAAAAAAAAAAAAAAAAAAAAAAAAAAAAAAGGAAGGACACAGATTCTCCCCTAGATCCCCAGGGAAAATCACAGCACGGCCAATTACTTGATTTTAACCCAATGAGGACTTCCAAACCACATAACCATACGAACATATATGTTTGTTTTAAGCCTTATGTTTGTGGTAATTTGTTATGACAGCAATAGAAAAGAAATGCAACATCCAATAAAATGTTTATCATTTCCCCTGGACCTTTTTCTCCAGCTGAACTGGTTCACAGACTATATTCCCTTTCCCAAATATTTTTGCTTTCTGGAGTTTTTGTTTTTTTTTTTTTCTTTTACTCACTGTTTTGCCACTTGTGACATTTCACTCTCTCTTTCTTTCATCTGATTCTACATTTTCTTTAAAGTCCAGGCAACATTCTACCTTCTCTGTTCGGCTTGTTAATGTCACACTAAAAGTTGTGTGTATTTTACTCAAACTTTCATAGTATTGTAGTCACCATTCATTTCATCTTTATTTACAAGCTTATTGTGTTAGTTGGTTTTTTTTCAGTGTTTAACTCTTCAAGTGACACATTATTTAAATGCAAGCATTATTTTACAACCAATATAAAATCCCAATTGTGTTCTGAAGGGAAATAGTAGCTCTGTATTGTAATTATATATACAACTGCTTTAAAATCTAAACACATTAAGGTAGACATATGATAAATAAGCTATATTTAAAGATATTTTAAAAGAGAGTAAAAGTATTTTATGATAGCTACTTACCCAGAAAGGGGAAGGGATCACTACTGTCTATCATGTTCTAGCTGCAGAAGGGATGGGTAATGGTTAAAGCACCTACTTAAGAGATGGTAAAGGATATAGCAAGATCTTGACTGGAAATTTTTATCTCCCACAGAGCAAAGGAACCAAGTAAGATGGTGGATCTCAACCAGGGTGATTTTCTCACGAACAGGACATTTGACAATATCTGGAGACATTGTCCTCACTGGGAAGGGGTCCTACTGGCATTTAATGGATAAAACCCAGGGATGCTGTTGTTAAGCATCCTCCAGTGCACAGGAATGCATCCCACAACAGAGGTTATCCAGCCTCAAATTCTATCATGCTGAAGTTGAGAAACTCTGCTCAAGGGAAACTCTAACTCCATGCGAAACGGAACATTGATTAATGAAATAAAAGTGAGAGGACTTCTGAATGGATTTTGAAATGAAAATTGTGAATAAAATGAACAATTTTACTTACTAAAATCTACTATCTAAAGATGTGAAGTCTATCAAATAACCAGCATAAACTTTTAGTAGATAAATTTTAAATATTCAAGTTGTAGGAGTGATTCCCTGGCAGATCACACTGAAAGAAAGATGGCTGGAGAGGGTTGTAAGGTTGTAATTTTGACCTTGCAATAGTGAAATATCTCAGTGAGGCGGAAAATGGAAACCAGCACGATTGCATTAAAAAATTTTCAATGAGTAAGGAAATATAGAGATCTTATGAAAAAGAACATAGGGATAAATCATAATGATCACTGTCAGCAAAACTAAAATGGCTTTGTAGGAAGTACTATGGAAATGAGAGTTCCATAAAGATTCTATTGTTTTAATGCTGTTGTTGATAGATATTAACTTAAGCTATTCAATCCCTACATTTTCTGCTTTCTTTGATGAACAAAATGATATACAATTAATTATGGTAAATAATTATAGAATACTAACCAGGCTCCATGGCTCATGCCTGTAATACCAGCACTTTGGGAGGCTGAGGAGGGCGAATCACAAGGTGAGGCGTTTCAGACAAGTTTGGCCAACATGATGAAACTCTGTCACTACTAAAAATGCAAAAATTAGCTGGGTGTGGTGGCAGACACCTATAATCCCAGCTACTCGGGAGGCTGAGACAGGAGAATCCCTTGAAACTGGAAGGCAGAGGTTGCAGAGAACTGAGATCATGCCACTGTATTCCAGCCTGGACGGAAGAGTGAAACTGTCAAAAAAAAGTGCCTACAGAATTCCAACATGAATGAAAAACTGAGACAGAATATAACAATTCCAGGCTCAGCCTTAGGACTGCATACCGGGATGCCGAGGGAAGTAGGTTATCTTTGCCATATCCATGTTCTCAGAAGAATCAGATAGAATGAGAATGATACAAATACATTAAAAATGGGCAAATAAAGATCTTTTCTAGCCTCAATAGAAAAAAGGCAGATTTTACTAACTTCTAACTGGCAAGCTTTATGTAGGAAGGCTTCTAGAATGATGTTGCAATGGAATGATTTGTGGGTTTAAAGAGGATGAAATAGGTTTGCTAAAAACATGAGCAATTAAAAATGGGCACTATCAAGTGAGTCACATTCCATTTTTGTAGAGTTGAAAGATGGCTAAGTCAGACTGATGTACACATGATTTAGTAGGATGGCAGTAAAGCATTTGAAAATCCTTTCTTGATAGCTATGTAAAGTATTAAAATAAGTTTAAGTGACCAGTAAAATTCAGTAGATTCATAACTGATTGAAGTACCATGTCCAACTAATGAATTGATTCCCTGCAGGGTTTGGTCTCCAGTCTATCTTGATCAATATTTTTGTCAGTGACTTTGGAGAAGGTGTTAGAGGCACTATTTTTCAAATTTGCAGTGACATAAACCTGAAAGTATTCTTGAATAAAATACATAAAAGAATCAGGAACTTAACTAGCTGAGATTGTAGGGAAAACACAATAAATATTCATCGATTTATGTATATTACAGTTGCAGGAAATTTTAGTTCAAATCTTCATTTTGGAAGCAAGGAGGCTAGGGTATGGGGTGGTAACTTATATAGCTCACATATGGGTTTACAGGAAAGTTGAAAGCCTATGGGTTTACAGGAAGGTTAATATGAAGTTACAGGCTGATTATCTCAAGCAATTTTCTTAATATTAATACATTGTAGCACTTGTAAAAAAGAAAGAAATGAACAAAACAAATTATCAAAAAGCCATCCCATTCTGAACTAATGAACCTGTAGTTATTGATGATAAAGAGGTAATCAGTTCCAGATTTCTTTCCTCTTACTTTCAGTGTCTTTAAAAAGTATTATACAGCTATTTATAGACAATGGAAAGAGAAATCCGTTTTTGCTCAATGCTAAAATTTCATGTCTGAAAAATGACCTATATGGGACTGACTAAACATACAGAGAATGCCTTTGTAAGGTAAACTGATGTGATGAGAAAACTAAACAAGAAAAGTTAAACTTCAGTGTCTTCAATATTTCTTATAAAAATAACAAATACATGTGCAATTCTGAGTTGCTGTGTAATGTCAATTAGCCTTTGTGCTGGCATAAGAAATTGCTATTGCTGTCACATAAAGCCAGATCAGAGGAGGGTGTTAATTTATTTTTCTAAATATATATCACACAGCTTTAAAATGCAAAAAAAAAAAAAAAAGTCATATGATGTCATCGTAAGGACAAGGAAAAGTATTAATTATAGCCTCACTCAAAAGAATGACTGACATGTTCATGGCTATCCCAGGGAATCTCAAACTAAACTCAATCTGTAAACCTATGAAGGTTGAAAAATAGAGTTCCTATTACCAGGTCACAGGACTAAGATTGAGGGTAATTGAACATTAAGGACAGGGATGATTATATCTATTGATATAATAAAATATCCATTGCAATTGCATGGATATCAAACTTGATGAAATTAATTAAATCATTGATGTCTTCTTTCCTGTATTCATTGAGCAAATTTTACTGAATGTTTATCACGTGCCAAGCACAGTGATAAGAGCTGGAGATACAAAGATAAGTGAAATTCAGGCATTGCACTCAAGGATTTAGTGTTTAGGAGGCACATAAATCTCCACCAACACTTTGCAATGAAACACAATATATGCTATGAGAATCAATTCTATTAGGTAAATGGTGATCTCACGGAGAAAGGGATAAACAGATTAATGCAGTAAAGAAAGTTTACTAAGGAAAGAGAACATGAAACCAGCCATTAATAATCTCAGAAACTTGTTCTGAGTTACAGAAATCTCTTCTTAGAACAGAAGAGCTGAGTTGACATTTTTCCTGGTACAGTGAGCCCTCTCTATTTGCGGGTTCAGTATCCAGGGAATCAACCCACTGCAGATCAAAAATATTTGTAAAAACATTGTTTCATATTAAACATACACGGAATGTTTTTCCTCATGATTATTCCCTAAACAATACAGTATAACAGCTATTTACATAGCATTTAGATTGCATTCGGTATTATAAGTAATCTAGAGATGATTTAAAGATGTAGGAGGATGCGCATAGGTTATATGAAAATACCACGTCATTTTATATCAGGGACTTGAGTATCCAGGAATTTGGGCATCCTAGGGAGGTCCTAGAACTAATCACCCACGGTTACTGAAATGACTGTACTGGAATATTAGTTGTTAATCTGTAACTGAGTTTCTACTGGGTGGAAAAACAGCCAGAAGATGTAGAAATACTCAAGTCCTATTTCAGAATACATCTCTACCTCCAACTTTCTTAAGAGAACAATATAAACAAGAAATAATGGTACCACAAATTAGAATAGCAGTGTATGATGATCCCCAAATCATACACTGAAACATGGATCTCAGTTGTTGCTGCATCTAGCTAAACACTGGATACATAACCATAGGGGAAAAAAAAAAAAAAAAGATGAGTGTGAATAAAATCAGATCCACTTCTGAACTGATCCTCTTAGCACTCAGGTAACATGGAATAATATAGTGTGAGAAAGTCAGCTACATCTATGCACAATAATTACAGCCATGCAAAAATCAGACAAATCCATAGCAATTCTTCCTTGTATAGTCTGGGTGGGGATGAAGGCAAGTGAGAAACTAAAGGAGCTGTTTATGGAAACCCTTCGCTTAAGGGAAACAGTGACCAACTGAGGAATGACACACTAAGTTGTCAATTAAGAATGCATCTTGGAAGTACATTTTCCTTAACCTTTATCTTACAGTGCACATGCATATTACAGTCTACAGAGTAGAAATATAAAGAATTCCATACCTATTTATAGATTCCTGATAAGTAAGAAGAGCACTCTCTAAACAGCAGTTCCTAGTGTTATGCCATTAGCAGAACAGACTTTAAAAAATTTAATGGCACTCAAAGTTGTTTGCTTTAAAACTGTTCTCAAGTAAGGGCATTAATAAAACATTAACAGCAACAATAACAACCCCTACCAAGTACCATCTCAATATTTCATAAAAGAAGTAATCATTTTAAAACCAAAAATATAGGAAGGGCAAATATTATAGAACAAATTTTTAAAATGAATAACAATAGCATTAGGAAGGACAGAAAGCATTCTTACCGTGGTACAGACCACTGAAACTAGAACCATATACTTGTACTGGTCCAAAGATGGGTGTGTGGAGAAAATTGCTCTATAAAATTTATACTCACTTAGTCATCCTCATATTGTTTAGAATGAGCATCTTAAGAATTTTGGAAATTGTCATTCCTTAACCTATTGGACATAAGACACATTGGCACATTATCTTGTCTTTGACAGAGGGAACTATTTATGTATTTATGTATTTACTTATTAGAGAAAAAGCCTCACTCTGTCACCCAGGCTGGAGAGTGGTGGCATGATCTTGGCTCACTTCAACCTCCACCTCCCAGGTTCAAGTGCTTCTCCTACCTCAGCTTCCTAAGTAGCTGTGATTACAAGCGCATGCCACCATGCCCAGCTGATTTTTGTATTATTAGTAGAGAAGGGGTTTCACCATGTTGGTCAGGCTGGTCTTGAACTCCTGACCTTGTGATCTGCCTGCCTCAGCCTCCCAAAGTGCTGGGATTACAGGAGTGAGCCATCACGCCTGGCTGGGAACTATTTATTAAAAGTCACTATTATTACTCAAATTGTGTATATTTGAAATATTTCTTGAGTTCATAGATTTACCTCTGCTCACACAAGTCTTCTAAATCCCTCCAAACTTTGCCTCCCCAGTCCTCTGTGTGAGTGAACATGGTTGGCAGGCAAGGACACAGAAAGATTGTCTGAGGGAGGTTTTGGAAAGTAGGCCTGTCTTCAAAGTCCATTAGAACAATTTCAGTTATCAGAGATTATTTTGATTTTTGTCAATATTGGAAATTTTTCCATAGTACAAGAAGGTAAACAATGTCATACTAACTACAAAATTTGGGGTTGTGCTCAGAATAATGAACCTCAAAACAGTGTTTTTAGGTTCATTAAAAAGAAGTTTTATAAATACATGGCACTGAACTGTCAAATTGAAAATAACTTCTGAAATAAAAAATAAGAGGAAAATAGTTGCTTTACGAATTGTATGACAAATTGCATAACTCAGAGCAAGGCTCTCAAAAGCCACTGTTCCCAGTGAAAGTATTAGCTGAATTAGCATTCTGGTAAGAGCATCCACTGGGAATTCACTTCATCAGCATGGCTTTATGTGTAACTAAAACAAGGCAGCTTATGAACAACCATTTAAAGAAAAGGCCTAGTTATGAACTTCAACCAGAAAGGCATTTCCTCTGCCCATTCAATCTTGATTCCTGTGCAAGGTTGGCCTTTATTCAGAGTTATGTGGACAGAGCAGATTCTAATTCATAAATATTTCTCTCCTAAAAAAAGGAGACAGGATTCTCTCTAGAGAAGTCCCTGTCACATATCATTCTCTTCAAGCTAAATTCTAAGTATATTTGCTATGTGCAAAAAGGGACTAACTAGATTTAACCACTAAGCACAATATTATAGCCCAAAACACACAACACTGACTTGGTAAAAAGAGTCAACTAGGTCTCATCTGAATTTAAAACTTCAAACTGCTGTTCATCACTTGAAATTAAATAAGTCTGGATTGAGTTACATGTTACAGTTTCAGCCTTCATGCTCAGTGTGTGTCTTAATGAGTCATTTCTCCTTATAATAGACCTTCAGTATTCTTTGCCGTACTTTTCAACATACAGGTGGATTTTAGAATTGTTAAGGTCTAAATATCTACCTTGCTTAACTAGACATTGCTATCTCAATTCCATACTTATGCAACACCTTTTGTCTCCCACAAAAATCACATTCATTCTTTTATTACGACATGCGAGAGTCATTAAGTAATATTCATTAACTCAATGCCTTGTACTCAACTCACTTGGATAACTTGTCCTCACCACTATATAGAAGATTTCTTGGCTGAGTGTGGTGTCTCATGCCTATAATCCCAGCACTTTGGAAGAACGAGGGGGGCAGATCACTTGAAGTCAGTAGTTCAACACCAGTCTGGCCAATATGGCAAAATGCTCTCTCTACCACCACCAACAACAAAAAAAATTAGCAGGGCATTGTGGCGCGCACCTGTAGTACCAGCTACTCTGGAGGCTGTAGTGGGAGAATCCCTTGAATATAGGAGGCGGAGGCTGTAGTGAGCCCAGATCGTGCCATTGCACCCCACCCTGGGTGACAGGGTGAGATTCCTTCTCAAAAAAAAGAAAATAGTTTAGAGCGCTGAGCTTCCCCCTCCTCTCACTCTCTGCCCTGATTTGTGCCTGCAAGGCTTAAGACTAAAAACTTCATCCCTCCAGCTCCCCCGCCCTCTGCCTTCCCCTTGGATTTGGCCAGTCATGGTGGGAAAGGGGGTGGGAGGCGCCATTAAGAAGAGAAGGAGAGTGGCAACCGGGCGTGGTGGCTCACTCCTGTAATCCCAGCACTTTGGGAGGCCAAGGCGGGTGGATCACCCGAGGTTGGGAGTTCAAGACTAGCCTGACCAACATGGAGAAACTGTGTCTCTACTAAAAATACAAAAAATTAGCTGGGCATGGTGGCAGATGCCTATAATCCCAGCTACTCAGGAGGCTGAGGCAGGAGAATCGCTTAAACCTGGGAGGCAGAGTTCGCGGTGAGCTGAGATTCCACCATTGCACTCCATCCTGAGCAACAAGAGCAAAACTCCATCTCAAAAAAAGAAAAAAGAGAAGGAGAGCAATATGAAAGCATTTGCTCCCCCCGCACCCTGCTCTCCGCCTGCCTTACTGTGGTTCTAAGAACGGCAAAGTTTCCTCAGGTGATCACTGCCATGACAGTGACTTTCACTCTTCTCCGACTGCACTATTTCCTTTTTTGCCTGGGGTACTAATGGCATCTGAGGAGTTCAGCTTCTGGTTAAAACCCTGCATGTGCTTTTTCAGGCCTGAGCCTAGGCAATGACAAAGGCTTTACGGGACAGGCCTCACGTGGGAGAGCTGATCTCCTCAACAGCTTGGCGCAGCCAGTGCAGTGCAACCTCTAGGAGTAGCTGCAGCCAAGGGACTCAGGCCCCTCTGGCCAGTCACATGTAACACATGTTTGCATTCCCAGCCCTGGCACCTTCAGTACTAGGTTAGCATCTCAGGCTGTGGGCAGAGGTCTTCTTCAGGTGCCTCCGACAAGAGTTCCTTATGTGGGGGAGGGAGACTAGGGAAATCCTGAAGACATTTTCCCACACTCTGACACAATATCTAATACTTTTCAACTCCTACGCCTTCCCCTTCACCACTCCACTCCCTACACAGTCAGGGCTCATCAACTGCCAGAGTCTTTGGTCTGGGGCTCCCTCAACAGTGCAAATCTGCCCAATTCAGTGCCTATCCACCTGGCCTTTCACCGGTGCTCCTTTCCATGGGGAGAAATGGAACAGCAAGAGTCAATGATTTCTCTGGTTTCAGACTCTTTCTTTTATTATTGTAATAAGTGATTAAAGGCTTATCTTTCTCATTTTTGACTTGACTTAATTGGCTACACTGACACCTGGCAGCTTAGTGCTCCCTTTCCCAGCTCAGCTGAGTTCCTAGCAGCATTTTGCTGCCTGTAGCTCTAAATGCTTCACCATCCTTTGGTGGTTCCCATAACCCTGCCCACACCTCTATAAATAGTAGCTTTACAAAATTCTCAACATTTATTCTTGAGTACAACACTGTGTTCTCAGAACCTGTATGATACACTGCCTGTGGAGTTCTGATATGCAGGCGATGTTGAATAGCATTGTTAGCAACCTTATGTGTCATTAGAAGGAATAGGCACTTGGTCCTTGTATTAGTTTCTTATGGCATCCGTAATAAAATACCACAAATACATTGTCTAAATAACATAATATACTGTCTCCCAGTCCTGGAGGCTAGAAGTCTAAAATTTTAGGTGTCAGGAGAACCATGGTCCCTCTGAAAGTACAGGAAAATGACCTGATGCAGTCCTCTCTCATAGTTTCTGGTAGTTCCACGGCTTGTGACAACCTAACTCCAATCTTCACTTGGCATTTTCCATGTCTATGTGTACGTGTGCGTGTGTATGTCCAAATTTTCCCTTTTTTATAAGGACACTAATCATATTGGACTAGCGTTATCTGCAATGACGCTACTCCCAAATAAGGTCACCTTATAAGGTTTGAGGAGTTAGGACTTCAACACAAATTTTAGGGACACAGATTTTAACTCCTAACAACCTTGTAAAGGAAGGATTTCATAATAAATTTCTGTGCTCTTTAAATTTGGGCTGTTGTTATTTTATGCCTCTTTCTTTGGGAAATGATCTTCCCATAGTCGGTATGTGTGGTTCAGGTGGTGCTGACACCACTCACTGGCTCCGGGTAGAACACATGACCCAGATCTGGGTAATCAGAAGCCTCCATCTAATTAGCCACATTGATTATTAGTTCAGGGATGCGCCAGTGACCCCAGAAAAGCCAGTGTGAATAACCCCAATTCCTGTCCTTTGACTGAAGTTATTAAAGGTCCGTGAGAACTAGGCAAACCTCTGGCTGCCAGTGGCCCTTTGCAAATACAGAAAAACTGCCTAACAAGAAAACAACCCTGAGAACAGATCGAACAGCTGCAGTGAAATGATGTCTGGATGGTGTAATTTGAGCTCTAGTGTATGAGCTGTCCATTTTGACTTCCTAGGAAAAGGAGCCAATAAAAATCTGGATTTAAATTAATTTGAATTGAGTTCCTGACACACACAAAAAAACATAGCCTTTTTTTTTTTTTTTTGTGAGATGGAGTCTAGCTCAGTCATCCAGGCTGGAATGCAGTGGCGTGATTTCGGCTCACTACAACTTCCATCTCCCAGCTCCAAGCAATTCTCCTCCTGAGTAGCTGGGACTACAGGTGTGTACAACCAAGCCCAGCTCATGTTGTATTTTTAGTAGAGATGGGTTTTCACTACGTTGACCGGGCTTGTCTAGAACTCCTGACCTCATGATCCACCCACCTCAGTCTCCCAAAGCACTGAGATTACAGGTGTGAATGACCACGCCTGGCCAACATAGTCTTAATGTATAAGCCAGCATGGCATAAATAGGTCCAGACTCTGGGGCAGTGGTTCTCAAGCCTTAGCGGGCCATCAGAGTCACCCGGCAGGCTTGGTAACATCCAGATTGCTAACCCCCACTTTCGGAGATTCTCATTCACTAAAATTCGAGTGCAGCTTAAGAATTTCATTTTTAACATGTTCACAGGTGATGCTGAAGGGCTGGTTCTCCTACTCTAGGAATCACACTTTGAGAACTACTATTTTTACTTTTTAATTAAAAATCATTTTTTTATTTGCCAGGGAAACATGGGGAGAACTACTATTTTAGAGAGCTCATTGAGGTGGCAGTTTGGTGACTAAAGTAATTCTAGGAAGCAGAACTGAAAATTACATTACTTTTGTTGTTTTTATCAGTTTAAAAATTACAACTGACTGAATGAAAATGCTATTTGGTCTCTGGCATCTTATAAGTGTTTTTTTTTTTTTTTTTCTCTCAATGATGTCCAAAACAAAGCCAGTTCCCATGCTCCAGGGCTTCATCTAATTTCCATGCAAATGACTAGATCTGTGGGTTGTTTTCACAATATCAGAAATCATTTGCATACCTCTTTTAGGGTAGTACTTCATTGCTACTAGAGTGATGAAATTGTCCATGGTACAACTCAAGCTGCAACAATCCCTCGAAGCTAAAGGAATTTATTATTACCTAGCATCAACAACCATCAAAAAATGTAATCTCATGGTGCCTGTTCATGTATGATGGATCGATTTTGACACCAGGCACTCACCTATGACCTCTTAATGTGAAATTATTTCTACAGGAATGTTCATTTGAATAGCAGCCTCTCTTGAATCTTGATCAGGTCAAAGTATTTGCTCAGTCAGTGAATGCATTTCTGGATTCAAAGTAAACAGGCTGTCAGGGGTGACAGAAGAGAGAATGTAAATGGCAAAAATTCCAAATTCTCATAGCCATGACAGTCAGTGGAATGGTCTAAAGAGTCTATGGTCTAGAGACACAACACTGGCCTGTGAATCTAGAGACATTGGCTTTAGTCTCCTGGTATTGGCAAAACTGGAATAAATAACCTTGAAAAGTTATTTAACTCCTCTGAGCTTATCTGAAAAGATAATAGATTAAACTAATTGAGCTCCACATTTTATTTCAGCTCCCTGTCTACTGTGAATATAGGGTTTTGATTTCAACTGAAGAAGTGACATTCTGACTTGGAATTCCATCAGATGGAAGGAAAGCATTGTGAGAAAATTCAGAGAAAACCGAACCAGCTTTGGATTCATACACAACTGGCTCTGCCACATCATAGTTGTAGAGCCCTAGATAGATTTACTAAATCACTTCGAGTTATAAACTCCTCATCAGTAAAATTTAAGTAAAAATACTTACCTTGAGTGTTCTTATGAGGATTAGAGATAATATATGCAAAGCATCATGCATCAGTTCTCAATCAAGGGTGGTATAAATCACTTGATGTTTAAAGAATCTCTGAAAGTAAAAGCTTCTGAATGTGGAATAGATTCAAATAACAAGTAAAAATAAAAGCAGCCAGCATCAGGCCCAGCCCAACAGAGCTCTATCTCAGCACCATTTCTTTGCCCCCAGTGAAACATCTGATGTGTGTTGGGTTTTGATCCTCACTGGCCTTCAAGCTTCTGCTTCTGTACTGCCCTGAATTGCACTTACTCTTCTGCTGTGGCTTTACTTGGTTCCTATGTCTCTATGTTGGCACTTGCTTATCACCTGGATATACTCCACTCTCTCCAGCTTTGGACTTCAAGTGAGTGTGTTGTTGCCTGTTTCCGGCTTATGACATGGTTGTATTCTGTATTTTGCCTTATTCTGTATTTTGCCTTAATATTTGCCCTGTATTCTGTATTTTGCCTTAATTCTATTATGTTTATACTGATAAGTTGTTACAACCAGTATTTCTATAAGAATTAACTAAAATGAAACCTTTTGTTTGCAACTTACTCATTCTTGAGTAAATTGAATGTAAATGAGCAAAAGCCTGCTATGACAGCAATAAGAGATAATGAAAATTAATGAAAAAAATCAAAGACTGAAAGGGAGTTTTAAAGACAGAGGCACGGGAACCAATGCAGGACAGCATTTTGAGCAACTCTCTATTTCCAGATTTAATGGTGAGACACGGAGGCACAGATCTCAGGGGAAAAGGTTATTGCCTATAATAAATAATAGGAGACTGGCATTACCACACCCTGGTAACCAAAACAAGGATGGATTCTGCAAAATAACTCCAGAGCTGGTAAAACTGTGAATGTCTTAATATAACAGTTACTCTGAAATCAACCAGACCTAACGTTGCATCCCTGGTAGCTATAAACAAATTAGATTTATTCAGCAGGGCAGTCCAAATGCCTGAGCCACTCCTAAATCGGCCTAGAGGTAGAAGGATGATCTTAATGATGTATGACAAGACTTGCATTACAAAATAATTTCAATTACTGAATGTGTTAAAAAGCCACTTTGCAGCTGTTAGAAAAATTTATAAATAGACTTTAAATACATCTAACGCAAAACAGGCTTTAATTTTCCTGTTTCAATTCTAATTTCACTCTAACCTGTAGAAACCAGCTGGGGAATGGATCCAGGGATGAGGACAGAATGCTCCCAAGGAAATTTGGATGAAATGAAGCAAAGAAAGCCTTCCTCCAATTTAGAGGAATCTTCGTTATCAGAGTGTCATCATGAAAGAAGATGCCTCATTACTTAAGCTATTTCAAATTACACCAAAATTCTGACTCAAAAACCTCCAATGTGGGCAACTAGAAGATTGCCTTAAAGACCCCTCTCCAGAATTCTCACCAGGTTCCTCAGGCCAGCTTCAGAGGTTCTCTATGAACTGGTGCCACTTTGCCTGTGCGACCCTCAAAAGCACAAACTCTGCAGGAAGATCTGTGGTCCATTTTCTTTATCATTGTACCACCTACAAGCTGGGTAATGTGGGCAAGTTATGTAACTACAAAATACCTCAATTTTCTGAACCATAAACTAAAAAGGCCTTCTAATGTAATTTGGTTTCAGATTCCACGAAATCATATTCTGAAAATAACCTACCTGACACATTATAATAAGAATAGCTTGTATTATTAAGGAATAGCTGCTGTTCCAATCACCTTGTTTTCCAAAGGCAACAAGGTTTTGCTATTTGCCTCTCACCAAAAATAGTCTCTTGAATCCTCTCCAACTACATTAAGCCTGTTTATCCCTTAAGGTTTAATTCAATTCGCCATATTCCATGAATTCTCCTATGGATACCCCAAACCAGAGTCATCTATGCCTTTATTAAACTATTAAATTCAGTGCTACCTCCCATTTTGACAACTATATAAAGCTATTTCCCAATTCAACTGCTTCATATAAGCAATCCTATCTTTCCAGCCAGAAATGAAAGTTGGCAACAAGAAGACCTGGTTTTTAAAGCTTTTTGTTATTCACACTAAGCCCAATGCCACGGCATCTACAAAGTATTGTGCAAAGATCATTATCAATAATATATCCATATTAATAAGTATTTTTTGATGTTCACTGCTCTCAGAAATATAGTATGACATGGCCATAGTACCATAAGAAAGCCATAAATAAAAATTGGAAATTAATACAATTCTACCTAACTGAGGCATCAAAATCAGGAGTACAGTAAATCTGTTTTCCTGGATCCAAACTTACAAGGCAAGGCAGAAGGGATGACCACACACACACACACGCACACACACACACTTTCTCTCTCTCTCTCTCTCTTTTTCTCTGTCTCAGGAAACAGGAAAATGAGCCACAAGTCGAATATCTCTCAAGAAACACTTTCAACGCCAAATAACAGAAAACATGCCTCAGAATGGAAACGTATTTGTTTACCTAAGAAAGCCAGGAATTGGGCCAACTGTAAGTCGTTCCCTGATTGCTCCCCGTTCTCTGAGCCTGTTCAGCTGTACTCTCCCTCTCTTTGCGGTAGCAATATGGTCTAGCGCAGGTGTCCCCAGTGCCCGGGCCACGGACCAGTATCCACCTGTGGCCCGTTAAAACCAGGCCGTACAGCAGGAGATGAATAGCCGGCGAGCAAGTGAAGCTTCATCAGTATATACAGCCCCTCACCATCCTTCACGTTGCTGGCTGAGCTCCGCCTCCCGCCAGATCAGCTGAGGCCTTATAATCCAATAGACGTGCAAACCCTATTGTGAACTCCGTGGGCGCGGGATCTCGCAGTCCTCGTGGGAATCTAACGCCTGCTGAACTATCATTGTCTCCCATCCCCCACAAATGGGACCGTCTAGTTGCAGCAAAGCAAGCTCAAAGCTCCCGCGGATTCTGCACTATGGTGAGTTGTATAATTATTTCGTTATATATTCGAACGTAATACTAGTAGAAATAAAGTGCAAAATAAATGTAATGCACTTGAATCATCCCGAGACCATCCCCACCCCCTGTCCGTGGAAAATCTGTCTTCCTCCAAACGCGTCCCTCGTACCACGAAGGTTGGAGACCTTTGGTTTAGCAGATCTAAGCCCCTATTCTGTCATGATGAAGGAGAAACAGAAAAGAAAGCTTTTCTCTCCGCAATCCCAACAACAGTCCCATTTCATTGTATTGAGTCTGTTTATCTGCCTGTCAGTGAACCAATTACCACAGCCAGGGCCATGAGATATTCTGATTGAGCAGGCTAAAAATTATATCTTCTCCTGGAGTGGTGGCTTAGCTGACTCCACAGAAAACCTGTAAGCTGAAAGTAGGAGAAAGATGGGGTTCCCCCATGGGAAAGCTGAACTGCTACTATCAGAAAAAGGGTGAATAACTTCTGAGCAATATAAACAGGACAAACGTTTGTGTTCCTAGTAAATATGACTAGCTGGTTGATATTTAAATCCATAGATGTGAAAATCATCTAACTTTCCCACCTCGCACACGTGTTTTTTTTTTTTTTTAATTCCTGAAGAATATGTTTACAAGTGCAATGTGTAAAACTAAGAGCAATTCTTTGGAGAACGATAGTTCACTGTCTGAGTCTCCTAATTGCACAGCCTGTTGATTTCCACAGATCATTCAGTGGTAATTCTCAAAGTCTCTTTGCCTAGGCTGCTATTAAGCCCATGCATGAGACAAAAGGACAAAGTGCTTGTCTCATTTCAGTCTTTCTATAAAGAACCCACCACAGGCGGGGAGCAGTGGCTCATGTCTGTAATCCCAGCACTGCGGGAGGTCGAGGCTGGCGGATCACTTGAGTTAGCCAGGCATGGTGACAGGTGCCTGTAATCCCAGCTACTTAGGAGGCTGAGGCAGGAGAATCACTTGAACATGGGAGGCAGAGGTTGCAGTGAGCCAAGATTATATCACTGCATTCCAGCCTGGGTGACAGAATGAGACTCTGTCTCAAAAAAAAAAAAAAAAAAAAAATCCTACCATAGAGCTTTGGAAGTTTACAGTCAGTAAAAAGTAAAGATAATCAGCTAGTATACATTTTTTTTTCTTTTTCACAAAATAGTAAAAACAGGATCCAAAGAATTACGATCCTTATAGAGTCTCATTACCACCCCATGTTCTCAAAAGTAGATTTATTCCATTCTGGTTAATTGCATGCTGTTTCTAAAAATATGCAATTTAGGGTTCAGTTTGCTCCTTGCTTTATTTTTAATTGCACTTCTGTATTGTGTTTTAATTACTATAATTCAAATCAAATTAGATGTTCTTTTATTGAGAACACAAAATAAAATAAGTAAATTCCTGCCTTATGAAAACGTCAAAGGCTTTGTGCAAAAACAGCAACAATAAATATTTATTGAGCACTTGCAGGAATAAAACAGGTACAGTTTCAGTCTCGGGAGATAAATGCTCTGCAGATGTTGAAAACAGGGCAACATGATAGAAAAGGATCGGATGGTCAGAGGAGACTTGTTTCAGAAGACAGTAGTAAAGTTGAAATTTGAATTACAAGGAAGGTAGCCAAGCAAAAATAAAGTACGTTTCAGTACACTAATGCAAAGACCCTAAAAGGGACTGAATGTTTCTGTACCCTCCAAAATTCATATGTTGAAGCCCTACTTCCCAGTGTGATATATTTAGCGGTGAAAACTTTGGGAGGTAATTAGGTTTAGATAAGTTTCTAGGGTGGAGTCCCCATAATAGATTAATGCTTTTATAAGAAGATACCAGAGAGTTAACCCCACCCCCTGTTATGTAAAAATCCAAAAAGCTGTGGTCATCTGAAAACCATCAGAGGGTTCTCATCAGACACAGAATCTATCAGCACCTCAATGATGGACTTCCCAGACTGTGAAACTGTGAAAAACATATTTAAAAGACCCAGTCTATAGGATTTGGTTATAGCAGCCCAAGCTGACTGAGACAGACCCTGAAGTGTGAGCAAGCTTGGTGTGTTGAGAACAGAAAGAAGCCATTACCTATATGAGTGTGTGATGTTTGTGTGTATTAGGGGTAGGGGGATTGGTTGTTTTGTTTTGTTGATTACAATAAACTCAGGAAATCTGGTATAAAGTGAGGTCAGAGAACTGGTCACAGGCCTGGTCATATAAAATTTTATAAATCAGAATAAGGAGTTAGATTAAAATCCAAGTTCCACTGGAAGATTTTATTTCCAGCAGGGGGAGCCAAGTTACTGGCTTCAACTTCTTAAAAACTTAACATAAAATGTATATGGACAAAGAGTTGTATTGAAAAAAATTGAAAGCCAAGTATTTGTTAAAGACATCCAGGCAAGATAGGATGGTAATTTGAATAACAGTAGGAGCGGAGAGACAGAAGTGGGTACATATTTGATGCATTTTGGAAGCAGAGGCAAGAAAAATGTGGTTGTGGATCTTATATGGTAAGAGGAGGGGAAAATAAGGCTAAGGATCCCTCTTAGATTATTGACATATGCAACTGAGTGGGTGGTTTTGCCATTCACCGGAATAAGAAAGAGTATAGGAAGAGCTGAATGAGAATAAGTGGCAGGTAAGAATTCTAGTTCGTGTACTACATTTTCCTTTATACATTCATCTGTTGATGGACACTTAGGTTGCTTCCTAATTTTGGCTATTACAGAGTATACGTCAGCAATAAAAAAGCAGGAGATTCTGTCAGTTGAATTATGTTAAATGAAGTAAGCCAAGCACAGAAAGACAAACATCACATGTTCTCACTTATTTGTGGGGTCTAAAAATTAAAACAATTAAACTCATGGAAATAGAAAGTAAAAGGATGGTTACCACAGGCTGGGAAGGGTGGTTGGGTGGGGGAGTGGGTAGGGTTAGTGGCTATACAACAATAGAAAGAATAAGACCTAGTGTTTGCTAGCAGAACTGGGTGACGACACTCAAAATAATTTAATTGCACATTAAAAAATAACTAAAAGTATAATTGGATTCTTTGTGATGCAAAGAATAGACACTTGAGGTGATGGGTAATCACCTATTTACCCTGGTGATTATTATGCATTGCATGATACATCTCATGTAACCCATACATCTATATACCTACTATGTACCCACAAAAATTAAAAAATTAAATAACTAGTTCAGACCTCTTAAGTCTATGATATCTATAAGAAATCTAAACAGTGGGGTAAGTAGGTAGTTAAATACACTGGTGCAGAGTTGTGGGAAGAGGTCATGTTGTGAGTAGCGAATTTGAAGGTGAAGGGCATATGCATGGTATTTATAAGCAGGAGGCTGAGTGAATTCACCTAAGAAGAGTGAGTCTTTAGGGAAGAGAAAGGGGTCTAGGGTTGAGCCATAGAGCAATGCAATATTTAAAAGCTGAACAGAGGAGAAGCAGTTAGCAAAGTAGGCCAAGAACAAGCAGCCTCAAAGGAGCCTCAAAATAGGAGAAAAGCCAGGAAAGTGTGCTGTTCACGGAAGCCAAGAAAACAGAATGTGAATAATCATGGAATAAACAGCCACAGTCGGTGCTTTTGAATTGAGTTGAAGACAGTTTAAGACAGTTTAAGAAAAGAACAGAGACATGATCAGTGTGCTGGCAACGTGGATGTCGTTGATATGAAATGAGAATAAAGTGGAGTGGCAGGGACTGAAGTACAATTATAGTGGGTTAATAAGATAATGCAAGATGATAAAGTAGGAACAGCAACTACAGACCACACTTAAAGAATCTCACAGGAGAATAGGGGAAAAAAACGTGCTGACAGTAGAGTACTTCAAAATAGGAAATATCGAGATATCCATAGGGGATATAGTGATAGTGGAACTGTTCAACAGAGAAGGAGAAATTGATTATTCTAGAAAAAGAATTCTGTATAAAGCAGACATGAGGTCCTTAAACAGAAGAGAATAGATTCAGGAGTCTAAAAGGGAATGGCTGGTCTCAACTAGGAGCAAGAACACATTCAGTCATGGTAAGAGAAGAACAATCAGAATAACTATATTACATCAATGCAGGGTGGGCTAATATGATGTTGAAAAGATAAAAATACCTTTATTCTTATTAGCTTAATAAACTATGAGGGAAATGATAACTGAGAATTAGAGGTTGTTGAAATGGATGAGGCTTGAGGAGAGAAATTAGTCATTTGGAGAGTGGGAAAATACACATAATTGGCCTGTAGGGTCGGACTGCTGGAGAATACTGTGTCTACCTTTGAAAGGGGAGTAAACATAATCACTAGGTTTGATTATTGTTCACCACTCCTTGGCATTTAGGTGTAAGAAAGAAAAAATATTTTAAGGTAAGTTTACTTTTTCTGTAGCATAGAGATACTAGACATGAACAACTAAGAAATATTTATTCAATAAATACTACAAAATGTGTAAACACTGACCCTGTGATGCCAAAAATACTGATTAAGAGAATATTGAACATTCAGAGCAAAGCAAAAGAAAGTGGGATTATATACAGACAGCAAAGCCTTCCTCAATGAGTAAATAGCAATCTGCAAGACTAAATGTTAATGTATTGCAGGGAAGCAAACCCGCCGTACAATTCTACTGGTAAGTGACATTTGTTCTGCCAGTGCACAACTTTTGCAGTATGGGCTTCACCCACAACTTTCCTGCCTGCTCAGCCTAAGTGACAGGACCCTGTAGCCTGTTTGCCCTGATGTTCCTCTTTGCATGGGCATACCTGATTCATGCAGAGATGAATGTGTCACCCACTTTGCTCTATCCACTTTGTCTTGGGTGTTTGAATCAGGATTAATTGATGCTTATCATTCTCTGCTGGGCATTTGATCCAGACCTGTAAACTCAGGAGCTGAAAAATTAAGGAAAAATCCTCCCACCCCCACCCCCCAAAAAACAAGGTTGAAATTACTGGTCTAGAAAGTGAGGTCTTTCTTTGCACCTGCTCTGATTCTTGAGAGCTTTACAGTACAAGTTTCAAACTTCCCTTGGATTTGACTCTACTTCCCAACATAGGGTTATAGGATAAAGTCCTATATCCTTATAATGAGGTATGCTATCTTGCCTTAGCACTTCGTGGGTGCTTGTGGTAATTTTGGAACAAAGAAATTCCCAAGTCTTGAAGTGAACTTTGAATATATATATATAAACAGTGTCAAGCATCTTCTGAAAATCTAAATCACTTATTTCAGTTTATGTAACTTATTCATGTAATGAAACAACTCCTGTTCCCCCAAACCTATTGAAATGGAAAAACTCAAACTGCACAAAACAAAAAGAAGCTTCTGAAAATCATAAGAGGAAAGAATAGCTCAATGTTGACTGCCATGCTTACTCACAGGATATGAGAACAAAAGTAGGTATAAAGTGAGGTTCTACTAAAACAGAGACTCTTTTCTCAGCTGTACTCAGCTAAGCACTTTTACGAGCTCTTAAGTGGAAAGAAAAATGCATAGTGGCTTTCCTCTGTGTAACATTGAAAGTTGCCATATTAAATCATACTAATATAGATTATGTAGCAAAGTATATATATATATATATATATATATTTACTCCATAGTGTGGCTTCATTCAGTCTCAATTCATCTTTCTGTTTTCATAAATTTCTAAACCTAAGATCCCTTCTGGATAAAGATAAATAACACAACCAAACTGACACACTGCCTATTTTAGACACAATTCCTGTACTCAGGATGGATTAAAAACACATCTGAAAAAAAAAAAATGCTGTTTTAACCATAGTTATATCCATCGAGTTGCATTAAAAGTTGAATTATAATTAAATATTATGATAAACAATGGCACCCTGGAAGAGCAGTGGGAAGAAAGGACCAAAGTTATTGTCATTGCTGCCAAGTTCTACTATTAATTGAAATTTGCTCTTTGATGTCAGCATGAATGCCTTGAAGAATGTGTAAAGATCCACAGTATTTTCATCACTAGGTCTCCTGCCAGTTAGCATGCCACCATCCCAGGTGAGAACAAAAGATAAGACAGACAAGAAAACCTCCAGAATATGTATGAGGAAAAAAATACTTTTTTATTCCAGCATTGCTAATACTTCATCGTTTGGCTTGTATTACACTAAGAGTCTATAATAGCTTGGAAAAATCTGTCACTTGTTCTTAGCCTAAGTTTAGCATATTTATGTCTATGTGGATTTAGCTGGTTAATCTCTAATATTCATTTGTGCTTTCACAATTTCTGATATTAAAAACCCACACTTTTAGTGTTCTTAACTCAAAGTTGAGAATAAAAATATTTACTCTCTACCTCAAAGAGTTGTTACATATGAAAGCTATCAGATTGGCATGGGCATATAAGGATTGGCATGTAACTGAAAGCAGAGAGCTAAATGTGTATTTCTACTTTAACTATTTTAATTCTTTGTATGAGCCTACAAATATGACCTGTTTAACCATTTAGTCAATTTAAAAATCTATACAAACAGCATGGTACTGGTACCAAAACAGAGATATAGACCAATGGAACAGAACAGGGGACTTGGTAGCAACGTCACACATCTGCAACCATCTGATCTTTGACCAAACTCACAAAAACAAGCAATGGGGAAAGGATTCCCTGTTTAATAAGTGATGTTGGGAAAACTGGCTAGCCATGTGCAGAAAGCAGAAACTGGACCCCTTCCTGACACCTTACACTAAAATTAACTCCAGATGGATTAAAGACTTAAACATAAGACCTAACACCATAAAAACCCTGGAAGAAAACCTAATCAAAACTATTCAGGACATAGGCATAGGCAAGGACTTATGACTAAAACACCAAAAGCATTGGAAATAAAAGCCAAAATAGACAAATGAGACCTAATTAAACTCCATAGCTTCTGTACAGCAAAAGAAACAATCATTAGAGTGAACCAGCAACCAACAGAATGGGAAAAACTTTTGCAATCTTCCCATCTGACAAAGGGCTAATATCCAGAATCTAAAAAGAGCTAAAACAGATTTACAAGAAAAAAACAAACCAGTCCAAAAGTGGACAAGGATGTGAACAGACACTTTTCAAAAGACATATATGAGGCCAACAAACATGAAAAAATTCTCATCAGTGGTCATAAGAGAAATGCAAATCAAAACCACATTGAGATACAACCTTACGCCAGTTAGAATGGCAATCATTAAGAAATCTGGAGACAACAGATGCTGGAGAGAATGTGGAGAAATAGGAACACTTTTACACTGGTAGTGGGAGTGTAAACTAGTTCAACCATTGTGGAAGACAGTGTGGCGCTTCCTCAAGGACCTAGAAATCCCATTACTGGGTATATCCCCAAAGGATTATAAATCATTCTATTATAAATGCACACATATGTTCATTGTGGCACTGTTTACAATAACAAAAACCTGGAACCAACCCAAATGCCCATCGATGATAGACTGGACAAGGAAAATGTGGCACATATACACCATGAAATACTATGTAGCCATAGAAAACGATGAGTTCATGTCCTTTGTAGGGATATGGATGAATCTGGAAACCATCATTCTCAGCAAACTGACACAAGAACAGAAAATCAAACACTGCATGTTCTCGCTCATAGGCGGGTGTTGAACAATGAGAACAATGGACACAGGAAGGGGAGCAACACACACTGGGGTCTGTTGAGGGGTGGGCAAGGGAGGGACAGCAAAGGGGTGGGGAGGTAAGGGAGGGATGACATGGGGAGAAATGCCAGATGCAGGTGACAGGGGCTGGGGGGGAGATGGAGGCAGCAAACCACATTACCATGTGTGTACCTATGCAACAGTCCTGCATGATCTGCACACATACCCCAGAACCTAAAGTACAATAAAGAAAAAATCTATACAAGCAAATGAGTAATAAATGTAAAGGGCACTATATTTATTCAGTTCAATTTGATAAACATTTATTGAGTGATTTTTATGTGCCAATTCCTGCAATAGATCCTGACTGTGATATGGTCCAGATCTTGAGGTATTCACAACCTGGCAGAAAGGGTTTTATAAGGGAAGCATATTAAGAAAATGCTGTGGATAACTCAAATAAATGAATATGGATATGCACATGTGCATTTGTGTGTATTCATATATAATTTTGGATGAAGATAAAGAATGGCTAAAAGTAGGTGGATAATTGGCAAAGGAGGTAGAAGTTCCAATTAGATTAGTCATATGAGGCTTCTCTGAGGTGGCGACATTTGAAAAAGTGGTAATTAAAGAGGGGTGAGCGAAATGAAGATGTAGGGGAATAGTGTTCCCGGCATAGGGTCAGCATGCCGCTGGTCAGGAACTTGATGTGCACAAGAAGCCACAGGAAAGCCAGTGTGGCTGAAGCAAAGAGAGAGAAAAGAAGGGTGGAAGGAGATTAGGTTAAAGAGGTAACCTGTGACCAATGAGACACAGCCTTGTTCAGTCACTGTAAGAATTTCATTCTGAGTATGATGGAAGCTCATTGAATAGTTCTGAGCACATCAATGGCATGCTCCGATGTGGGTTTTTAAAATGTCATCCTGGCTGCGGTGTGGAGAATTGATGTGAGGAGGGCTAGGAAGGAAACGGGGAAACCAGATCAGAGATCAGCATCACTGGCCAGCCCAGAAAGGACAGTAGCTTGGAGTAGGATGGAAAGTAGATGTGGTCAGATTGGGGATATGTTTTGAAAATAAAGCTTAGAGAACTTGCTGATTACAGACAAGGCATAAAGGAAAGAAAAGAATGGAGGAAGACTCACTTTTTAAAAAAAATTTCAATAATTCGTTTAAAAATAGTGCTTGCCATTATCTAGAAAGAGGAATACTGTAAGAAAATGACCAGGACTGTCTGTGGGGGAGGTCTCAGAAGTTCTGCTTGGGGCTTGGGATGCCTATTAGATGCTCAATAGATGTCAAGAAGGCATCTGGATCTCTCTTGCATGCAGCTCAAGAGAGAGGCCACAGCTAGAGATAAAACTGGGGCTCCATCAGCAATATGTGGTATTTAAAGCCATGAGTCTGAATTAAATCACCTAGCATGTGAGGGAAGAGTGAACGTAAAAAATAACGAGTAATGAAGGGTAAGTGACCTAATAGATTTAAAGCAGAGATCTTAGGAGCTCAAAGATGACTTTAGGAATCTCACCAGAGACAAAAATGTGTCTCATGAGGTTTAATAGTATTCGAGACAATGGAGCATACATACACACATATGCATATTCACAAACATATGCAAATACACCAAAAATTCCCTGGAGCTTCACCAGTACTGCAGAGCTTACAGCTTGCAGTGACTGCCAAGAATGAAGTACTCGAACAATTCCAGCCGAGCGGGACTAGGGGTAGCTCTTCTGAGAGAATCCGCCCTAGCATTCCAACTACAAGTATTTATTGAAAGGGCTTGTATTAACTACAAACATCCACTAGATGGTCATTTGAGGTGGGTTGCTAAGATACCTGTGACCTTGTACACACTCAGACTGCATTCTCAGGAGGCTGTTTTTAGCATTCCTTATTATACCACACACTCCACTCTCTGTCCTGTTTTCAGGGTCAAGGAGTTTGATTCCTATGCACAAATAACCTACACACAGTGCCTCAGTATTTTTTCATGCTCTGACCTCAAATGTCTTGCACATATGCTTGAATATGTTGCCATGCACCCCTCATATCTTCACCCTTCTTTAATTCTTAGAGCATGCTGGTCATCCAATGCAAGGTAAGCTGCTAGCATTTTTCCCTGGTTGTAGATGCATGAGGTGGCAGCACAAAGCCATCCGCAGTTGCCTAGCAAACAGATACAAAAAAGAGTAAGTGGCCGGGCGCGGTGGCTCAAGCCTGTAATCCCAGCACTTTGGGAGGCCGAGGCGGGTGGATCACGAGGTCAAGAGATCGAGACCATCCTGGTCAACATGGTGAAACCCC